>NC_055987.1:310000-516158 GCF_018446385.1 Zingiber officinale | reverse complement strand
AAAAAGAAAAGAAGGAAATGGGGTTCCGAACGGAACTTATTGATGACACCACCCGAGCTATACAAAAGATCCGTCAACGAATAGAAACTGCTCAGAGTCGGCAGAAGAATTATGCCGATAAACGGCGCAGGCCGCTAGAATTCAACATCGGAGACTTAGTATTCCTTAAAGTATCCCCCATGAAAGGGATAATGAGGTTCGGAAAGAAGAGCAAGTTAAGCCCCCGATACGTAGGGATTCCTCGTATGCGGGTACGCTCTCTCGTCACTTTTTCCACAATTTTTCATTTTCAGTCATTTTTTTTCGGCTCTCTGCTTTTTCTGGGGAAAAAGGACCTGACTTGAGCGTCGGAGGGCATGATCCGGGGACTTTTTCCCTGAGTTCTGGTCTCTAACGTGAGGAGGGAGATCGTCTGAGTGTGTGCAGGATCCTGCAACATCGTCAGCCGCCCGTGGGAGCCGAATCACCCACGACTTTCCGTCAACAACCAGGCCGTCGCGACCAGTCTTCGTCCGACTCAGCTTTCGGACAGGATCAATCGTCTTGATTTGAGTTAAGATCGTTAAGTTAATTACTTTCTTTTTCGGTTAAAAATCTATTTTCTTTCTTTACAAGATTGGAATTAAGATCTGTTAATTGTAATTATTATAATTTCTTTCCTTATTTGAGTCTTAGGTTGTGGTTTATATAAGAATCATGTTTAGATGTTGAGATATTAACTCCTTAAATTTTAATAAAAAAATTTCCTTCTTGAAGGTTCCTTTTCTTATTTTCTATTCAATTTTCCTTTTCTAATCAGCCCGCAGATAATCGCTATCCTGGCCGACGTCAAAATTAGAGAAGAGAAGAAGGAAAAAAGGAAAGAGAGAGAGGGATGGCAGGCATGGCTGTGACAGTGGGGTTGTGTCACCTTTTTCCTTACATCGAGTGATCTTTATACATGATCTCTAGATATATTAAACCCTATCCCTTACAACTTCTCTAAAGCCATGTTCTCTCTCAATCTCACAATTTTCTATCTACTCTCCCAATTCTTCTTCATAGGCAATACTGTTTCTTATGATAAATCCAGTTAGTCTCACTAGCAAGCCCTTGGGTGATCGGCCAGGCCCCAAGAAATTTTTCCACTGGCCACTAGGATGGCCAACATTCTTAGGTCCACTTCTCACTGGTAGGAAAAATCCCCGACAATGTACCGCAGCTGAGACTCAAACCTTAGAACCCTTGGAGGGCTTAACCGTTGCACTATTGTCCTGGGGTCTATGCAATACCCTTCCTTAGACCATACCTCAAGTCCTCAATTAAATGTATAGGATTTAAAAAGTATTTGTAAATATCTTCTTTTAGCAATATATACTCGTATGCTCTCGGAAACCACCTTTTATAAAATAAAATAAGACTACATATAATAGACTCTTCTTATGACCCCACATTGACCGGAAACTTTATGCATCAGACTACCCTTTTAGTCCAGGTTATAAGAATGTTTGTTATTATAGGCCAACTGATTTGATATATAAATACATGAGATTTCTACATTATTAGCTACAAGTGTCTTTCAATTGTTTATCTACAATGTAACTATTGTTTGTGATTAAATATTTTCATCATCTAATTGCAACAATATTTTTTATCAAATTTCTATGAGTCCTACTCGAGTATTAGTAAACTTTTTCCCCCAAAAAAAACTGTGTTCTATTGTTTTTAAAATATTAATCATCGATGATAATTATGAATGAAGGTAAATTTGCAATGTCAATTATGCTATTTCCATTTTTCATATAATTTATCTAATGTAATTTGCTTGAAGGTGTAGTCATATTACAGTATTGCTTATTATTAATTTATTACGCTTATATATATTATGTTTTATGATAAATCACTGAACATTTATTATTTCATGGTTTGAAAACTTAATTGCAATAAGTTATTTATTTACTTTATGTGATTAACTCTAAGCTAACTTTATTAATTCTATTGGTACAGTAGCTAAATGGGTATAATAAACTATTTAATAAAACAAAGATAAATACTTATTAATTTACGATTTATTATTCCCACTTTTGAATGTGACTAAGTGTTCTTCTCTTTTCTTAAAAAACGTATTAGCTAATATAAGGTCATATGCTATCGCAAAATCTAAATAGTTTTCCCTTCCTCATTCCCCATTCCAAACCCATAACTCCCATGTACTCTCTCATATTCCTCAGTTTTCACTCCGACATGCTCATTTAGATCGCCTCCTATTAAAATCATTTCATTTAGTGGAATATTTTGTAATATTTCATCTAAGTCCTCTCAAAACCTTGATTTGGTAGCTTCATCTAATCCTACTTCATCTAAGTCCTCCCAAAACCTTGCATACACTAATTATGTTCATAGTTTCTTTCGTTACTATTATCTTAAGGGCTATAATTCTATCCCCTTTTCTAACTACTCCTACAACTTCATCCTTTAACAAACTATCTACAATGATACCCACTCCATTTCTTACTTTACTCTTTCCAGTGTACCATAACTTAAAACCCGAGTTCTCTATCATCTTTGCCTTCTCGCCTGTCCATTTTGTCTCTTGTACACACAAAATACTAATTTTTCTTCTAATCATCATATCTACTACCTCTATTTATTTACCCGTGAGAGTTCCTATATTCCATGTTCCAAATCTTAGATTATTAGTTTTCCTATCATATTTGTTCTTATCTAACCTATGGTGTGAGAACTCTTGCCTATTTAACACTACACCTAAGTTCTCATGGAGATATAACGACCCTTGTTGAGACATTATAGTCGAATCCTGTAACGTGAACTCTTGCATATTTATCACTACACCCGAGTTCTGGAGATATAGCGATTCTTGCCGAGACGTTACAGTCGGACCCTACAACGCGTTCCTTCCGGGGAACAACCTAGCATTAGCACAATAGTTTAATGGATTCATTCATTGAATATTTGTCATAGTTTAACGCTGGTTGACAACCTAACGCAACCCTCCTCCTTTATCCGGGCTTGGGACCGGCCATGACCGGTCATCATGGGCGGAGTTGAGCCATATTCAAAATTTAGAAAAAATTGTCACCTTGGTGTTACCGGAGGAAAGATCGCCTAACTTTTTTAGAATAATCTGGAAACTAAGCTGTCGCTTAAATGACAAAAGGGATGAAGTAAATCTGTGTATACTTTTTCAAGGGGCAAATAATAAGACTGAAAGGTGAAAGACGTCTACTTGTAGGAGAGGCGGATGTCAAGTCAAATTGACTAGCAATATGAAATTTGATACAATAAGATTATTAGCCAGGTGCTGGGATCACCAACTAACATTGTGAGAAAAAAATAGAGTGTGATGAGGTGCAGTACTGTGAGAAGAATGCGGCGTCATCGTCAGTAGCTGGTGTAGATGGAGGTGTGGCGACGGAGGTTGGGCAGCTATTGGGGCAACAACGTCTGGACACGCGTGAGGAAGGGAGGAGGAAGGAGAGTAGCAGCGGAAATAAAAACTCAGGTTTTTTTATGAACAATATGAAGGTTTTTCGTTGAGAAGGTATTTTGATGAGGAAGATGGAGGGTTTTTGAAAGGGATTGTAAACAAAGATAAAATATGTTAACATAAAAAAGAATAAAAAAATGAAAGAAAACAGTTTTATAATAAAATAATTATTGTTGGACTTAAAAATTGATTATTGTTGATAATAATAATTATTTATTAAATTTTTATCCATAATCTTATTAAAATTTATCATAAAATTGTAAAAAATAAAAATTTAAATAGTAAAAATTTTCTAAAAATATATCAAAATAAATTCTACTTGATATTTTTAATTTTTTTTACTAGCTAATATTAATATAAATATTATGCAAATATTAAAAAGAAACCACTAAAAAAAATTGGATGATATTTTAAATATTTTTAGCAATCAATTATTCGCTATATTTTTAAATGAATTTTTAGATTGATATTTTAAATGCGAACAAATTCTTGGGCTAGGGAAAAACCAATCAAACTGGGCTCGAATCTCTTATGGTTCTAACTCAGCTCGGTTAAATTATGCCTCTAATTAAAAACTACTAGTCAAATATAACTTTAGTCATAACAAAGTTATAATTTACTTGACAAATGTAACTTTAGTTAGTAAAAAATAAAATAACTGATAGATTTAACTTTGATTAGTATAAAAATTAAATATTATCAATCTAATTTTGACTGGTAGAAATTTACACGACCAAATAAATTTGGTTAGTAAAAAATTAAATATTACCGACCAATCTAACTTTAGTCAATAGAATTAATTATTTTGGCCAGTAGAAAATTACTAGCTAACTCTAATTTTGGCCAGTAGAAAATTACTTATTATCGGCCAAATAGATTTGATCAGTAAATTACTGACCAAATATAACTATGATCGGTAAAAAATTAAATATTAGGCAAATTTAATTTTGACTTGTCACGCCCCAGGTAGTCCCTGTCCGAAGAAATTTCGGCAACATCTCCCCTGTACAGGTGACAATATGAATCTCAGTATACATATATCTATACCTCGGCCACACTCGGCCGGAACAATACACATAAATAGTAAACAATCCATGCAGTTATATTCAGAAAAGATGATATAGAAATCAACGAAGATATACGTACACATCCTACTCCACTACAACGAAGAAACGAAATCCACGAAGTAATGAAATATTCGCAGCGGAAAACAAAGTAGCAAACCCGAATGTTCGATATAAAGTCCACAATACACACCCACATCACAAGTATACGTATAAAAGCGAATACAGAAAACGATATCTAGAAATCCTCACGGCAAAGGGGCTAGCGACTGGAATCTCCCCGACGGCCTCAACCTGAAATGGTAATAAAACGGGGTGAGTTCAATGAACTCAGCAGGTAATCCAATAGACATGTACAGCAATATATAACTACCAACAATATCCTAATGTACAGTACACTAACAGTACAACCTACGGTACAGTCTCCTAACAGTATAACAGATATGCATAGCTGAAATAAACTGTAATAACGAGCAATAGGCATAAAGTACAGTCTATAGCAAGAATAATAAGAAAATGCATAACTGAAATAAACTGTACTCACCTGCGAGGCTTGTGTAACTGACTGTGAGCATACACAGATAAAAATAGTCAGAGCAAAAGCATACAACCTGTATGCATGTCAATCATATGCAATCACCAAAATGCATCAATCATAATTAATGCAATCTGTGCATATGATGCAAATGACATGGTCACCCCTGACGCCAGTCAGAATCTCACACACAATGGTGAGATCGCGTGGGTAGGGCTGTGACACCGTGCACTCTGCCGTCACTATCCCTGAAGAGTGACCGAGTGGACAGGATGCACCGAAGTACACCTATCCTCCTGTTGGTTAGTCCTAGGAAAACGTACCGGTTCCACTATACAAAAATTTTTGTACAAGTGTCGAACCTTTCCTTAAATAACCTATTGTGTTCTTTAAAAGTTAAATTAGAAATCGCATACGGAACTTAACATCATTGATTCCAAATTTAACTTATCTGTTCTTAATGGTTTAGATTTGAATCGCAAGCGGAACTTAATACTATTGATTCAAATCTACCTAAGTTATTAATTCCATAAATATTAATTTCCAAAATTGGCTTCCAGGACTGCATGGCGAGGCACATGACCTTCTTGGATATGGGAGCAACCACCACCGCCTAGGCAAAGCTTTTTAAGGAAAGCTAATATTTATTTCCTTAAATAACTCTAGGTTAACCAAAAAGAACAATCGAATCACAAATTCGAAAAAGAAGAAAAACACAAACTCGAAAAGAAAACTATTTCGAAAACTCTAGAATCATATGCCTCTTGTGTTTGGTATTTCCATAAATAACTATACAAAGAAAAACTAGTATGATGCGGAAAATAATTACTAGTTATACCTTTCTTTGTAAGCAAAAATAACCTCTTGATCTTCTACCGTATTCCTCTTCTAACCTCGGACGTTGTGTGGGCAACGATCTTCCGAGATGAGAACCACCAAGCACCTTCTTCTTCCTTGCAAGTTTCGTCCACCACAATTCTCCAAGAGAAGTAAAGGTCCGGCCACCACCACCAAGCTCCAAGGGATGCAAGAAACAAAACCACCTTTCTCTCCTTCTTCTCCTAGCTAGAACCGACCACCATCAAGAGCTCCAAGAGAGGTTGCCGCCGGCCATAAGAAGAAGAGAAGAGGAAGAAGCTAGGGCCGACCACCAAGGAGGAAAAGAGAGGAGAAGAATAATAGAGTTGTTCACCCGTGAAGGCACCTCTACCCCCTCTTTTATAATCCTTGGTCTTGACAAATAAGGAAATTTTAATAAAAAATTCCTTAATTCTTTTGTCATAAAAAAGAAAAATTATTTTAATTAAAAAACAATTTTCTTCTTTTAATAATAATGGTCGGCCACTTCTAATTCCCCAAAACAAGGAAAATTTAATTCATACAAGAATTAAAACTTCCTAATTTGTTTCTAGAAATTTATAAAAATTTCTCCAATAATTTTTATCCCTTCATGATTGGTTAATAAAAAGGAAATTTTATAAATTAAAATTCTTCTTTTAAACATGTGGATAATTTCCAAAAGGAAAGTTATCTCTAAAAATTAAAATCTCTTTTCAATCTACAAATAAGGAAAGATATCAAATCTTTTCTTAATCTTTTGTAGAAACTAATAAAAGAGAATATTTAATTTTTAAACTTCTCTTTTAAATTATTATCATGGTTAAAAGGGAAAGTTTTTCTTAAAAATAAAATCTCCTTTCAATCTACAAATAAGGAAAGTTTTCAAATCTTTTCTTAATCTTTTGTAGAAAGCTTTAAAAGGAAAGATTTAATTTTTAAACTCTCTTTTAAAACTATAATATCCACATAAGAAATAATTTTAATAAAAAATCCTTTTTAATATGATGTGGCCGGCCACCTAAGCTTGGGCTCCAAGCTATTGGCCGGCCACCTTAAGGCCAACCTTTAGGCTTGGCCGGCCCTAAGCTTGAGCTTCAAGCTTAGCTTGGCCGGCCCCTATTGGTTGGGTAAGAAGGTGGGTATGTGGTGGGTATAAATCTCTATATACAAGAGGCTACGATAAGGACCGAGAGGAGGAATTGATTTTGGTCTCCCGATGAAATTAAGCTTCCCGTGTTCGCCCCGAACACACAACTTAATTCCATCAATAATAATTCATTCCACTAAAGAACTATTATTGAACTACCGCACCAATCCCAAATTACATTTTGGGCTCCTTCTTATTATGAGTGTGTTAGTCTCCCTGTGTTTAAGATGTCAAATGCCCACTAATTAAGTGAGTTACTGACAACTCATTTAATTAATATCTTAGTCCAAGAGTAGTACCACTCAACCTTATCGTCATGTCAGACTAAGTCCACCTGCAGGGTTTAATATGACAATCTTTATGAGCTCCTCTTGGGGACATTATCAACCTAGATCACTAGGACACAATTTCCTTCTATAATCAACAACACACACTATATAAGTGATATCATTTCCCAACTTATCGGGCTTATTGATTTATCGAACTAAATCTCGCCCATTGATAAATTAAAGAAATAAATATCAAATATATGTGCTTGTTATTATATTAGAATTAAGAGCACACACTTCCATAATAACTGAGGTCTTTGTTTCTTTATAAAGTCAGTATAAAAGAAACGACCTCTAATGGTCCTACTCAATACACTCTAAGTGTACTAATGTAATTATATAGTTAAGATAAACTAATATCTAATTACACTACGACCTTCCAATGGTTTGTTCCTTTCCATCTTGGTCGTGAGCTACTGTTTATAATTTATAAGGTACTAATAACATGATCCTCTGTGTGTGACACCACACACTATGTTATCTACAATATAAATTAATTGAACATCTACATTTGGTATATACAAATGTAGACACTTGACCAATGTGATTCTTATAAATGTATATACAAAAGCTAGGCTTTTAGTATACATTCCAACAATCTCCCACTTATACTAAAAGACTATGCTGCCATACATCTGATTCCCAACCCTTCAACATGCCCATCAAAAAGCTTTTGCCTTAAGGACCTCAGTGAAAGGATCTACAGGTCATCACCTGATGCAATCTAGGCGGCAACAACTTCTCCTCGTTTATACAATTTCTCGTATTGGGTGGTACTTGTGCTCTATTGTGTTTACTTGCCTTATGGACTTATGGTTTCTTCGAGTTTGCTACTGCACCAATATTATTACAATTGATCCTGTCCGAACAAGGGGTCAACGAACGCTGGGGATGTGGCGCTCCCTGCTAGATCCTCGAGTGCTCCGGCGAACCTGCAACAAAACCGAGCCGGGAGGGGTGTCCCGGCGACGGCCCTCCGACGCTCAAGTCAGGCGAGGAATAACAAAGAGGTGGCTTAGAAACAGAAGACTCGTGTACCTCCGGTGAAGAAATGGAGACCTTATATAGACCTCTCGAAGGAGCCTGGGCATGCCAATCAAAGCAATCACCTGCTTTCGACCATGCCCAGGTATGAGTCTGTCAGAAGGGCATCCATAAGGTCATACCGCTACTGTATCAACCTCTCCATGATGTGACGGCAAGATCCTCTATCGTGAAATCTTGTGTACGGCATAATCATTAGACATGCCTTTACTGACATCCCATATCCCGAGCCGAACAAATAGGCCGTTCGGCTAACCTTTGTATCCTCGCCTTATCCGGCGGCGGACCACCCGCTTTCGGCCCAAATGTACACCCGGCCCCTTTTCCAAATGGCAGACACCGCTCGGCCCTTCAATGGGCGAGACACCCGTAGGCGTGAAACCCAAGCCGATGGTGGGTTATATCGCTCGCTTGGACCGCTGACTCATAATCGCCCGACGCCATTACCCGCTTAGTCGCCCTCCATCATCCTCGTGCTAGGACCCTTAGGAAGTGGGTCCCCCATTCTTACCGCCGGATCACTTGCCTCCCCTTCAAGTCTAGTCGAAGGAGGCAGTGAGTCCGACTGACTGGACTATGTGTCCGAGCGGGCGGTCGTCGCCTTACCATCACTTATAATTTCCCTTGAGCCGTTCGGCCCTTATGCCAAATTCAGCCGCTCGGCTCTTCGTTTTGAATGTCTTGGCGCTCAACGTAGATGTTTGCTTGTCTAAATCTTCTCGAAAATCATGCAAATCCTTTTCATTAAGTCGAAGCATGCGCGGTATGGGCGCATTAATTGCGCCTGGTGACAGAGCGCCACGTGGCTCTTCTCGCGTGGCGGTGATGATCCGTACGATGGGACGCCGATTGTTTTGAAATGGACGGCCCGATGGCGTCCTTGTTTCCCGTGACCTGGATCGGACGGTGGAGGCCAATCGACTTCGGCCGTATAAAGCCTTAGTCCTCCTCCTCCGCCGCATCTTTGCTCGTGCTTTGTCCTCCTGACTCCTCTGCTGCTGCGGCCTCCGGCGATCCAGTTCTCGTTTTTCGGCGGCTACCATCTCACCGGCGATCTTCTCCGCCCATCTCCTTCTTAGTGAGCCTTCTTTCCTCGCTTACCAGGTCTTTCCTAATCGTTTCACCTCTCTTTCGCTGCTATCCTTTTGTCTCTTCGAGATGGCGAGCTCTTCCGAACCCGCTACCCATGTTCACGGTCCATGGTATATGAGTATGGAAAGTAAATTTGACGAGGAGGGCGCTCGGCGTCTTGTTCGGACGTACGGGATCCCGGACGATCATGAAATAGTTATAGCCGACCCGACCGATCGGCCCCATAACCCGCCGATCGGTACCATTTGCTTTTTTCTAGACCAATTCCAGGGCGGCCTTAGATTTCCTACCCATCCATTTATTTTGGAAGTTTGTAATTATTTCCGCATCCCGCTCGGCCAGGCTGCTGAGTGGGGTGGTCGTCCTCTTTAGGCTGCATAGTATTCCACTTGACCCCAAAATATTTCACTTCTTCTACCCCAAACAATCCGAATTGGGCACCTTTATTTTCCAAAGTAGAATAGGCTTCAAATTTTTTGATAATATGCCGACCTCCAACAAGCACTGGAAGGAGTTCTTCTTCTATATACGACTTCGGCGGCATTCGAGACCAAATGGCGGATGTCTTGACCCAAATGAGCTCGGCAAATTCGTCGATAATCCCTTACCTTCATGCTAAGAACCTGGTTGTCCGTCGGCGGTACAAAATCGACCGATTGCTTCTCAAGGGGTGTTGTACATTTTGGATTATCTCCGTTCGGGCTAATCCTACCGCATGAGTAAGGACTCTTTACTCACTTCGCCTTTTTTGTCTAACTGATTTTAATTTTTTCTACTGCAGCTGAAGTCATGTGGCGCTCCAAGGCTACTGATCATCGGAAATTGAAAGCCATGGAGATTGAGGCGGCTACCAAAAAAGAACTCGCCGAGCGGGGGCTAATCCCCAGCCGCCCGGCAGATGCGGGAGAGGGTGCCCCTGAAATAGAAGTTACTCCATCCGCTTCAACAGAGGTTGAGGCGGATCCTGTTTCCTCTGCCCCAGCCGAGCTGGGAGTCCCCCAGGCCGGGGATTCACCACGGGAAGTTCGGCGGAAACGTCGAAGAGACCCCAGCCTTCCGCAGACCCAAGAAGGCGAACCACAGGCGCCGATCAAGGTCGCTTCGCCAGATCGCACGCCTTCGCAGATCGGGACCTCAGTGGCCTCGCCCACCGCACAGCCCTCTGGCTCTCCTCCACTGACTCGTCGTCGCTTACGACGGTTGGGCGAAACTTCAACCATTGGGGAGTCCTCGGGCCAGGCGACTGAGGCTGAGAAAGTGCCGGCCGGCCACCCGACCGTCAAGACTACCCTTCGATTCCCATCGGAGGAATATTTATTGTCTGCCGATCGGCCTTCAAGCCCCGTTCATGAGATAACCTTGAGGGGTCCGCTCGCCAAGCTTTTTGAGGACGCTCAGATTAGGGTGGCCCTCATGATGCCCAAGCAGCTTGGTGATAACCACATGCAGCAGGCCACTCAGGTAGGTTCATTTTTCTTCTCGTGCCCTGCTACTGTTTGGTTTCTGATTTTATTATTTCCCTTACAGCATTGGGCCGAGCAAATCGCCACTAGCCATCGGCTGGCTGAGCTGGAGGATCTAATGGAAAAACTCCAAGTCTCGGGGGGTCCATCAGCCGAACGGGAGAAACAAGCCCGTGAGGCCGAACAGAAGAAGGTCGTCGACCTGGCTACAGAGGTGGCTCGACTTGAAGGCCTGGTGAAGAAACGCGACGCGGACGTGAAGCGCGCCAGTAGCCGGAAGAAGCGGGAGATTGCTGATCTGGACAAGATGAAAGTTGAAGTCCGAGCCCTAGATCAGCAATCTAAGAATCTGGAAGCCCAACTAGCTGCCGAACGGGATGAGCGCTCCGCTGAACGCACTAAAGCGGAGGTGGACCAGAAAGTCCTCCAAGATTCACTAATTGCCTCCCGAGCGGCCTTCAGAAAGTACAAGGAAGGGGAGCCGAGTCGCCTAGCAGCAGCGCGCCAAGAATACCTCCGCTCGGAGCGGTTCGGCGAAAAGTTCGGTGGCAACGTCTCCTCCACTTTCGCCGAGGCGGTCAAGGTCACCATGGCGTACTTGAAGAAGGGGGGGCACCTTCCTGCTGACCTGAGCATTCCCTCTTCAGATCTGGCGGCTATGATTGACGATATCCCGGACGCCTTTTTTAATTTTGAGGACTCGGAGTGAAGCGAGTTCTTCCCAGTACTTTCTGTATTTCATCTGCTGATGTAAAATTTTTGCATGAGCCGATCGGCGTAATTGTCTTCTTTTGCCTCTATTTTTGCTTGCCCTTCATTGTCGTCTTTTGTTTGTTTGGTGCTTATTCGTAGAGTCAGTTAAGCTCGACGTGTTCCCCACTAGACGACCGATCGGGTTAATCAGTTGATTTGTTTTCCTCGAAATCGTTTAGCGCTTGGCTATGCTGTTTGCATTCAGTGAATGCGAAGTATTGGCAAACTGATGGCCGATCGGACTTAATCAATTTAGTACTTGCGAACGCTCGTTATTTGGCGTCCTTAGTTTCGTCCAGTAAGCTCACAGTCGCGGGTTTGACTCTCGATCTTTAACGTCGGATCTCGACGGCTTTCCGCTCGGACCTTTATAGACGCCGGCTCGTCTCTCGATATTTAACGTCGGTGCTCGACGGCGCGGTTATTTATAGCCGGTCGGCGCGGCTCTCGATCTTTAACGACGGGGCTCGTCGGTCTTCTGCTCGGGGATTTATAGACGCCGGCTCGTCTCTCGATCTTTAACGTCGGTGCTCGACGGCGCGGATATTTATAGCCGGTCGGCGCGGCTCTCGATTTTTAACGACGGGGCTCGTCGGTCTTCTGCTCGGAGGTTTATAGACGCCGGCTCGTCTCTCGATCTTTAACGTCGGTGCTCGACGACGCGGATATTTATAGCCGGTCGGCGCGGCTCTCGATTTTTAACGATGGGGCTCGTCGGTCTTCTGCTCGGGGATTTATAGACGCCGGCTCGTCTCTCGATCTTTAACGTCGGTGCTAGACGGCGCGGTTATTTATAGCCGGTCGACGCGGCTCTCGATTTTTAACGACGGGGCTCGTCGGTCTTCTGCTCGGGGATTTATAGACGCCAACTCGTCTCTCGATATTTAACGTCGGTGCTCGACGGCTTTCCGCTCAGAGATTTATAGACGCCGGCTCGTCTCTCGATCTTTAACGTCGGTGCTCGACGGCGCGGATATTTATAGCCGGTCGGCGCGGCTCTACGGTTTAACGTCTGGGCTAGACGGCCTTCAAGGCTAACTCCTTACCAGGTCGAGCGACCTTGGCCTTCATAACTTATCTCGCGCTTGAACAGTCTTTGTGCCCGGCCGAATAGCACGGGTCATTTGCTTGCGAATCCAATCGGCTGGGAGGCCTTCGCTATCCGGGCGCTTGGCTCGGATAATCCATATGCCCCTTTCACTCAGCTTGGAGAACGTACTCCTGGCCGAACGGCTCAGGGTCTGCTTCGTCGAGCATTTTGGCTCGGATAATCCATATGCCCCTTTCACCCAGCTTGGAGAACGTACTCCTGGCCGAACGGCTCAGGGTCTGCTTCGTCGAGCATTTTGGCTCGGATAATTTACCTCCGTCCGGAAGGTACTGGGTCTTCGATCCTCGAGCGCTTGGCTCGACCCATTTACCTCCGGCCGAACGGCGCGGGGCCTTCGTTCCTCGTTGATGATGCCTTATATTTGTTCTCTTGATTTTTCATTTCTGCATTTCAAGTATTCAGACGAAAAAAGTACACAGGATGATTTACATTGGCACACCTTTCACCCCGCCCGGTAAGGCTGGAGGTGGTTCGCGCTCCACGGTCTATCTAGCTGTCGACCGTCCTCATCCTCCAAATAATACGCACCCGAGCGGAGCTTTTCGATGACTTTGAAGGGGCCTGCCCACGGAGCTTCAAGCTTCCCGACGTCGCCGACCGGTTTGACTTTCTTCCAGACAAGGTCGCCGACCTGGAATGATCGAGGAATGACGCGGCGGTTGTAGTTTTGCTTCATTCGTTGACGGTATGCCATCAGCCGAACGGATGCCTTGGCTCGCTCCTCGTCAATCAGATCCAGCTCCATGTTCCTCCGATCGGCGTTGCCTTCATCGTACAATTGGACCCGGACGGACTCGACGCCGACTTCAACCGGAATGACTGCTTCGCCGCCGTACACCAGATGAAAAGGTGTGACGCCCGTTGCTTCCTTAGGAGTCGTCCGGATGGCCCATAAAACGCCCGGCACTTCATCCGGCCAACTTCCTCCCACGTGGTCGAGCCGAGCGCGCAGAATACGGAGAATTTCCCGGTTGGCTACTTCGGCTTGACCGTTGCTTTGGGGGTAAGCCACGGACGTGAAGTGTTGCTCGATGCCGTAGCTTTTGCACCAATCTTCTAGCACCTTCCCTGTGAATTGCCGCCCATTGTCGGAAACCAATCGGCGAGGGATACCGAACCTACAGATGATGTGTTGCCAGATGAATTTTTTGACCATCTGTTCGGTGATCCTGGCTAGTGGCTCGGCCTCCACCCACTTGGAGAAATAATCGACCGCCACCAGCAAAAATTTCCTCTGCCCGGTCGCCATCGGAAATGGACCCACAATATCCATTCCCCATTGATCGAACGGACATGAAACGGCTGATGTCTTCATCTCCTCTGCCGGTCGGTGCGAGAAGTTGTGATACTTCTGGCATGAAAGGCACGTAGATACTGTCCGAGCGGCGTCCATTTGTAAGGTCGGCCAAAAGTATCCAGCTAGCAAAATCTTCTTGGCTAGTGATCGTCCGCCCGGATGTCCTCCGCACGATCCTTGATGTACCTCTTGGAAAATGTAAGCCGAGTCTTCCGAGCTCACACACTTCAACAGCGGGCGAGAGAAAGCCTTCTTGTAGAGCTGATCGCCGATGAGTGTGAACCGACCGGCCCTCCTCCTGAGCAGCTGGGCTTCATCCCGATCGGCAGGAGTGGTGCCCGAGCGCAAAAACTCCATGATGGGTGTCCTCCAGTCGTCCGGAAACATGAGGCCTTCCATCCGGTCAACATGTGCCACCAAAGATACTTGTTCAATTGGCTTCGGGATAATGACCGGCGTTATAGAACTTGCTAGTTTGGCCAACTCATCGGCTGCCTGGTTCTCCGTTCGGGGAATCTTCTGAATAAGAACCTCGCGGAAATTAGCTTTGAGTTTTTCAAAGGCCTCAGCGTAGAGTTTAAGCCGAGCGCTGTTGATTTCAAAGGTGCCAGACAGTTGCTGAGCGGCCAACTGTGAATCTGAATAAAGTGTCACCCGACCGGCTCCCACATGCCGTGCTGCCTGCAATCTGGCTACTGCCTCATTGTTGGTAGCTTTGTAATCCAGCCGGACGGATAAGTGCATCTTTTCTTCTTGAGGCGAGAGCAGCAATATTCCAATCCCACTTCCGAGCCGAGTGGAAGACCCATCCACATATATTCTCCACAGAGCTTCCGGCTCTGGCTTTTGCACTTCGGTCACAAAATCAGCCAAGGATTGCGCTTTGATCGCCGAGCGGGGCTGGTATTGGATGTCAAATTCACTTAGTTTTGTCGTCCATTTGATGAGCCGTCCGGACGCTTCTGGATTCAACAGCACTCTTCCTAGTGGGCTGTTCGTCCGGACAATGATGGTGTGAGCCAAGAAATATGGTCGAAGGCGCCGAGCGGCTAGAACCAAAGCAAAGGCCAACTTCTCGAGCCCGGTGTAACGAGATTCAGCATCTTTTAAAATGTGGCTCAGAAAATACACCGGCTGCTCTTCGCCGCTCGCCCTCACAAGTGCTGAGCCTACAGCATGCTTAGTTGACGACAGATAAATATAAAGTGACTCACCCCCGATCGGCTTGGCAAGTACAGGCAGAGAATTGAGATATGTTTTCAATTTTTCGAACGCTCGGTCACATTCTTCATCCCACTGGAACTTAGTAGCCTTGCGCAAGATCTTGAAGAATGGTAAGCTCCGGTCGGCGGTTTTGGAGATGAATCTGGACAAAGCAGTTATCCGACCGGTCAACCGCTGCACTTCTCTTGTATTTCTGGGAGGCGGCATGTCTTGTAGAGCTTTCACTTTGCTGGATTTGCTTCAATTCCCCGTTCAGTCACTATGTACCCCAAGAAACGCCCTCCTTTTGCTCCGAACAGGCACTTCTGGGGATTTAGCTTGACTCCATATTTACGTAGCGTTCGGAAGGTTTCTTCCATGTCCTTGAAGAGATCGGCCGCTCGGGCGGTTTTGATAAGAATGTCGTCCACATAAACTTCCAGATTCCGCCCGATCTGCTCTCTGAACACTTTGTTCATCAAGCGTTGATAGGTGACTCCGGCATTTTTCAATCCGAACGACATCACATTGTAGCAATATGTGCCGTCGGCAGTCACGAAGCTAACTTTTTCTTGATCTTCACGGGCGAGCGGCACTTGATGATAGAGTCCACCAGCTGATCTATCCGGGGCAGGGGATAAAAATCTTTGGGGCATGCTTTGTTTAAGTCCCGAAAGTCGATGCAGACTCTCCACTTGCCGCCCGGCTTGGAGACTAATACTACGTTAGCCAGCCAACTCGGGAACTGCACCTCGCGTATGTGGCCGGCCTCCAGAAGTTGCTCGACCTCCGCTCGGATGATGGAGTTCTGCTCGGCGCTGAAATCTCTTTTTCTTTGCTTTATCGGCCGAGCGTCCGGTCGGACATGCAACTCATGCTGTGCTATGCTCGGCGAAATTCCGAGCAACTCATGTGTCGACCAGACGAAGACATCATGATTTCGTTGGAGGCATTGGATCAGCTCCTCCTTCTGTTTCTCCTCCAGATCAGAGGCGATAAAAGTCGTGGCCTCCGATCGGGTCGGATGGATCTGAACCTCCTCCTTTTCATCATAAATTAAAGCAGGAGGTTTCTCGGTTATGGCGTGTACCTCGATCCGGGACGCCTTCCGAGCGGAACAGGCTTCTGCTCGGATCATCTCTATATAGCACCGCCGAGCTGCTAGCTGATCTCCACGTATTTCTCCTACTTTGTCCTCCACGGGAAACTTGATCTTCTGATGGAAGGTTGAGACGACTGCTCGGAATTCGCTGAGCGCCGGTCGTCCCAAAATGACGTTGTAGGACGAAGGAGAGTCGACCACCACGAAGTTTATTGTCCTGGTCCTCCTGAGCGGCTCTTCTCCCAGTGAGGTAGCCAATCAGATCTGTCCGACCGGCTGTATTTCGTTACCCGTGAACCCATAGAGCGGCGTTGTCATGGGTAGCAGCTCGGCTCGATCAATTTGCAACTGATCGAACGCCTTCTTGAATATAATGTTGACCGAGCTCCCTGTGTCAACAAATATGCGGCGAATAGTGTAATTTGCTATTACCGCTTTAATGAGCAGAGCGTCGTCGTGGGACACTTCTACTCCTTCTAAGTCTCCGGGCTCGAAAGTGATTTCCGGTCCACTTGCCCGCTCTTGGCTACAACCGACTGCGTGGATCTGTAGCTGCCGGACGCCCGCCTTTCTGGCTCGGTTGGAGTCTCCTCCAGTCGGCCCACCAGCAATAACGTTGATCTTGCCTCGGGAAGTATTGCTTCTATTTTCCTCTTCCCGAGCGGACGGCCGGGATCGTTCTCTTGACGCTCGGCGATTCTCCTGCCTTGGAGATCGATGCCGATCGGGCATCTGTTGATGTCGCCTCTCGGTGCGGGTCCGGTCGGCTTCATGGGTCCTTTGCCTCCTGTCGATGGAAGGAGACCGTCGTTCGGCCTTCCTGGGAACGAGATTAGCCACGAAGGGAAGACTTCGACAATCCCTTGTGTTGTGCGTATCCGTCCGGTGGAAGGAGCAGAACATGGGGGTCCATTTCTTCTTTGGCTTGCTTCGAGCGGCAGCTACTTCTTGTACTTGGGACCTTACACGAGGGGAGCGGATTGCTTCGGCCCTTGGTCCCCTCGGCGGTTGATGAGCGGCGTGCTGTTTCCGTTCGGCCTGAATAGGTGCCCGCTCGGTTGGAGTTTCCTTTTTCCGGGCGGCTTGCGCTTCTTCCACGTTGATGTACTCGTTGGCCCGATGTAGCATGTGATCATAATCCCGGGGCGGCTTTCGGATGAGCGATCGGAAGAAATCTCCATCCACTAGGCCTTGTGTGAAGGCATTCATCATGGTTTCCGAAGTGGCCGTTGGAATGTCCATCGCCACTTGGTTGAATCGCTGGATGTAAGCTCGAAGCGATTCCCGGACCTCTTGCTTTATGGCGAACAGACTTAAGCTTGTTTTTTGATAACGCCGACTGTTGGCGAAGTGGTGGAGGAAGGCCGTTCGGAAGTCCTTGAAGCTTGTGATGGATCCGTCCGACAGCCTCCGAAACCACCGTTGAGCCGATCCCGAGAGAGTGGTAAGAAAGACTCGGCACTTTACTCCATCGGTGTATTGATGGAGCGTGGCTGTGTTATCAAACTTACCCAGATGATCATCCGGGTCAGTTGTTCCATTGTACTCGCCGATCGTCGGAGGCACGTAGTGCTTGGGCAGAGGGTCTCGTAGAATAGCCTCCGAAAATTGGCGATTGATCCGCTCGGGAGATGAGTCCGCTCGGGGAGCTTTCCCCTTTCTGTCATCTCGCCTAGGCATCTCGTCTGAAGAAGATCCTCTATCCCTTCGAGCTGGTACGGCTTCAGGGGTACGAAATAAGGCTCGATGGAATGCGACAGTGGCTGGAGGTGCTTCCGCTCGGCCACCAGACGCAGACGTTGCTTGTTGCTCCGGTCGTTCGGCTGCTGCTTTCTGTTTTTGCTCCACAAGTTTGGCGGCCCTTATCTCGACCAGAGCGTCCAACTCTTCTTGTGAGAGTGCCACGGTATGTATTCTTCCAGCCTCGTCCATTGCCTCTGCTCAGATGCAGGTGCGTTCCCACAGACGGCGCCAAATTGATCCTGTCCGAACCAGGGGTCAACGAACGCTGGGGATGTGGCGCTCCCTGCTAGATCCTCGAGTGCTCCGGCGAACCTGCAACAAAACCGAGCCGGGAGGGGTGTCCCGGCGACGGCCCTCCGACGCTCAAGTCAGGCGAGGAATAACAAAGAGGTGGCTTAGAAACAGAAGACTCGTGTACCTCCGGTGAAGAAATGGAGACCTTATATAGACCTCTCGAAGGAGCCTGGGCACGCCAATCAAAGCAATCACCTGCTTTCGACCATGCCCAGGTATGGGTCTGTCAGAAGGGCATCCATAAGGCCATATCGCTACTGTATCAACCTCTCCATGATGTGACGGCAAGATCCTCTATCGTGAAATCTTGTGTACGGCATAATCATTAGACATGCCTTTACTGACATCCCATATCCCGAGCCGAACAAATAGGCCGTTCGGCTAACCTTTGTATCCTCGCCCTTATCCTGGCCGAGCGGACCACCCGCTCGGCCCTTCGGTTCCAGCCGGGCAGACACCCGCTCGGCCCTTCGGTTCCAGCCGGGCAGACACCCGCCTTGGCGTCGGAAACCCAAGCCGATGGCTGGGTTATATCTGGCTCCGCTTGGACCCGCTCAACTGCCCGACGCGGCCCTTACCCGCTTAGTCAGCCCTCCATCTGTTCTCAGGCTGGGACCCTTCAGGAAGTGGGTCCCCCATTCTTACCGCCGGATCAACAATAAATTGTAATAATCTTTGGATAAACCAGAAATCATATCAGAGTCTATCTCAAGGTTATTGAGTCATTCAGCTTTTATGACTACCTCAGAGGTTTGCCATATACTAAGCTTCTATGGTAGAGTCCAGAAAAACACCTATGCTTATCACTCTTCCATAGTTATGACTTTACCTCCTAAAGTAAACACAAAACCCCGAGGTCGACTTTCTATTGTCCCTATCCGATTGGAAGTCAAAATCTATGCAACCCACAGGGACCAAATTAACTGCCTAATAAACTAGCATATAATCTCAAGTACCTCTAAGGTACTAATATATGCTTTACTGCAGTCCAATGTCCTTGTCCAGGGTTACTTAGATATCTGCTAACTATGCTCAAAAAAGATCTCTGATCTCGTGCATAGCATGCATTAGGCTTCCGACAGCCGAAGCGTAAGGAACTACTTTCATGTCCTTTATTTCCTTTGATGTCTTCTGAGACATCTCTTTAGATAAAGCTACTCCATGCCTAAAAGGTAAGAAACCTTTCTTGGAGTTCTGCATGCTAAAACGAGCTAAAATTGTTTCGATTTATGAAGCTTGGGATAAGTAAAATATATTCTTTTCTTGCGATCCCTTTGATCCCAAGAATATATGCATTCTCCCAAGTCCTTCATATCAAATTGTTTGGACAACCATACCCTTACTTCCGACAACACTTTGATATTGTTTCCAACTACAAAAAATGTTATCTACGTATAGTACAAGAAATACCACCACGCTTCCATCACAGTTCTTGTATACACAAGACTTATCCGGTAACTAAATCCATAGGACTGGATTACAACCGGATGTTCCAAGACCTTGAAGCTTACTTCAGTCCATAGACTGATTGAGCTTACAAACAAAAATGCTCTTTTGCCCTTTGCAATGAACCTCTCTGGTTGCTTTATATGAATGCATTCTTCAAGACTTCCATAAAAGAAAGCTGTCTTATCATCCATTTGCCTAATCTCATAGTCTATATGAGCAGCAATAGATAAAAGAATCTGGATAGAATTAAGCATGGCTACCGATAAAAGGTTTCCCCTTTTTTTAACAAGCCTTGCTTTGAAAGTTTCTACTTTCCTATCTATCCCTTTTTTTTTCTATTGTAGACTTATTTTCACCCTATGGCTTTTACACCACTTGATGGTACTACAAGCTTCCAGATTTTATTAGAATACATATATTCTAATTTTGTATTCATTGCTCTTGGCCGAGATATGCATCTTTATCTTGGAGTGCTTTGTCATATGTCCGGAGATCAGACTCATGTTCATTTAAGATTAAGTCTAAAGTCTTTCTCAAAACATGAATCTTTTAGGTTGTTTAACAACCCTCCCACTACGATGAGGCACTGCCTCTAATTGTGTATCAATTGTGATACGTGTTGCAGTTTCTTGTGATATTTTATCTTGTACAGTTGGTACTAGATTAGACGTGTCCTTTATTATTTCCTTAAGAATAAATTTACTTATGGGCTTATCGTTTATTTATATAGTCCTCTTCTAAAAATCAATCATTGATGCTAACAATGACTTTCTGTTTTTTTAAGACTATAAACCTACTTTCATTTCTTTAGGATAATCTACAAACAAGTGAATTTCTATCCAACATATCATTGTCTCTCTTCAGCATATGTGATGGACTACCCGAATCCGAATATGCTTCAAAATAGGCTTACGCCTATTCAGCAATTCTATATGAGTAGAGAGTTCTGACTTTGGAAGGTACTATGTTCACTTCCGTTTTCAGAGTATATCCTTAAAATGAATTTGGTAATTTTCTGAATAACTCATCATCAATCTACTCATTTCCTTAAGAGTCTTATACCTTCTACTACACCATTCTGTTGGGGTGTACCAGGTGTAGTTAGTTGGGATTAAATCTCAACTTCTGATTAGTGACTCTAAAATATCCTAAGAGGTACTTGTTACTACGATTTCACCGTAGTATCTTGATACTTTTACTTTGACTTTACTCCACATCAGCTTAGTATTCTTTGAACTAATCAAAGTACTAAGACTTGTGGCGAGTCAAGTAAAAGTATCCTTATCTCGAATAGTTGTCTATAAAAGAGACGAAATATTCGATACTACCTCTTATCTGGATAGTCATAGGATCACACAAAACAGAATGAACCAATTCCAACATATCTTTGGTTCCATACCCCTTAGACTTAAAGCTTCTTAGTTATTTTTCCTTCCAAGTAAGACTCGCAGGTTGGAAAGATTTCCACTTCCAACGAACCCAAGAGTTCATTGGTTATTATCCTTTGAATCCTACTCAAGTTAATATAACCTAGCCTTAGATGCCAAAGATATAATTGATTCAATTCCGAAGGTTGCTTTCTCTTAAAGTTAGAAGATGTGTTATTTAATTTGCATTATGGGAGTTATTGGATTTATAAATTGCCATCTAACGTACCAGAATAGATATCTTTCCTATTTTCTCGATAACAACTTTGTTATCAAAATAGACACAATATTTATTTTTTAAATAGTTTAGAAACTGAAATAAATTTCTTTCTAAACTTGGTACTTAAAAGCAATTTCTTAAAATCCATGTTTTATTCCTATCAAAGGATAAACATCTCCCACTGCAACAGTTACTACTTTTATAGCAATGCCCATGTGGACGGTGATTTATATAGTTGTCAGATTTTCTGGAACCCCTGCAATGAATTGCAGACATAATCAGTGGTTCCTGTATCTACACACCAGGTACCGGTAGATAACACCATTAAATATGTTTCAACAACTAACAAAATACACCGTTATTGTTCTCAGTTCTGAGATGACAGTCTACCTTAATGTCCAAGTTTTCCAATCATTACAATTGGGACTACTAAGTCTATTCTATATTATAACAACTAGGGAATTGACTAACATTTGAAATCCTAAGAATCACAAAAAATATTTGGTCAAGACCAACATCTCAAAAATCCCTGTGAATTTTATATGCCATGTTAGTGTGGACGTATACAAAATTCTAAAAGGAGATTTTATCCATTAATTTTATTATCTTGTCAACCTATGACAAATAAAATTAATGGTTGGTCTGTCTTTGATCAAATATTTGGTCAAAACTTTAAATTTAAAATAATATTGATTCCTCAAACAATACTATTTAAATTTACCAACACCTCAAAACACCGTGAGTTTTGCATGCCACGTTAGTGTGGACGTATACAAAATCAACATCTGTAAGAGGAGGGTTTTACCCATTGACTATCTTGTCAATATAACTTTTTGACAAATAAAATTATCTCAAACACCATGAATCTTGTATGCCACGTTAGTGTGGACGTATACAAATTCAAACATTTGTAAGAGGGGTTTATCAATTTTATTTTCTTGCCAATTTAGTTTTATGACAAATCAATAGTTGGCTTCCCTTTGGTCACACAAGTGATAGTAGTGACTCCGTTGGGGATGATACTATTAAATATGTCTAAGTGTACACCATTACTTGATACTAGTCCATTAAATAGAATTGTGCCCCTTCAGTTGGAGAAGATCACACACATCCTAAATAACTTCCTATAACCATCCATTAAGGAAGTTTGATCTAGTGATCCGCAAACAAACTCATTCGTTGTGGAGGGAGGCACTCAGAGCCAACATGCAAGCTTGTTGCATCACTTACAAACCAGTAATGGAGACCGTGGGATTAATATACTAATCCCTCTCCCACTTAGTTATTTAAGGTGAGGATTTTAACCTATGCTAGCATATAACACATACATACACACATCACAGTAAATAAAAGCAATAAACATGGAAATTAATTTTTCAACTATTATGGCATTTTCATCACTGTCCTCCGTGTGCTCCAACCCTAGCTGCTGTCATCTTTAGCCACCGCCATCGGGTCAAGTTGTCGCATCTATCTTGCGTCTTATTCCGCTGCGCCTCTGGTCTTCCGATAGCACCACGCCTCGCAAGGATACGATCCACGATAAATATAGAATTTTACATATATCGATCCTATATTCCATAAATGGAATGTACATGTAATCTAGATCGAAAAATAAAATTCTAAAACCTAGGGCTAATACAGCTCCTGCTATATTAGTTACATACAATCATGCACACACAATTAAATATCCTTGACATGTCCAAGGGTCCAATCACACACAATAAAAATATGCCATAATAGTTAGAGCCTGCAACCACAAAGTTAACACATCCTACTATTATCCTGCCTAAATTATGTATGACATGTGCATAACCTAATTTGAAAACCAAACACACAGAGGTAAACCCTAGCTCTGATACCAATTGTTGGTTAGTCCTGGGAAAACGTACCGGTTCCATTGTACAAAAATTTTTTGTACAAGTGTCGAACCTTTCCTTAAATAACCTATTGTGTTCTTTAAAAGTTAAATTAGAAATCGCAGACGGAACTTAACATCATTGATTCCAAATTTAACTTATCTGTTCTTAATGGTTTAGATTTGAATCGCAAGCGGAACTTAACACTATTGATTCAAATCTATCTAAGTTATTAATTCCATAAATATTAATTTTCAAAATTAGCTTCCAGGACTGTATGGCGAGGCACATGGCCTTCTTGGATATGGGAGCAACCACCACCGCCTAGGCAAAGCCTTTTAAGGAAAGCTAATATTTATTTCCTTAAATAACTCTAGGTTAACCAAAAAGAACAATCGAATCACAAATTCAAAAAAGAAGAAAAACACAAACTCGAAAAGAAAACTATTTCGAAAACTCTAGAATCATATGCCTCTTGTGTTTGGTATTTCCATAAATAACTATACAAAGAAAAACTAGTATGATGCGGAAAATAATTACTAGTTATACCCTTTTTTGTAAGCAAAAATAACCTCTTGATCTTCTACTGTATTCCTCTTCTAACCTCGGATGTTGTGTGGGCAACAATCTTCCGAAATGAGAACCACCAAGCACCTTCTTCTTCCTTGCAAGTTTCGGCCACCACAATTCTCCAAGAGAAGTAAAGGTCCGGCCACCACCACCAAGCTCCAAGGGATGCAAGAAACAAAATCACCTTTCTCTCCTTCTTCTCCTAGCTAGAACCGGCCACCATCAAGAGCTCCAAGAGAGGTTGCCGCCGGCCATAAGAAGAAGAGAAGAGGAAGAAGCTAGGGCCGGCCACCAAGGAGGAAAAGAAAGGAGAAGAATAATAGAGTTGTTCACCCGTGAAGGCACCTCTACCCCCTCTTTTATAATCCTTGGTCTTGACAAATAAGGAAATTTTAATAAAAAATTCCTTAATTCTTTTGTCATAAAAAAGAAAAATTATTTTAATTAAAAAACAATTTTCTTCTTTTAATAATAATGGCCGGCCACTTCTAATTCCCCAAAACAAGGAAAATTTAATTCATACAAGAATTAAAACTTCCTAATTTATTTCTAGAAATTTATAAAAATTTCTTCAATAATTTTTATTCCTTCATGATTGGTTAATAAAAAAGAAATTTTATAAATTAAAATTCTTCTTTTAAACATGTGGATAATTTCCAAAAGGAAAGTTATCTCTAAAAATTAAAATCTCTTTTCAATTTATAAATAAGGAAAGATATCAAATCTTTTATTAATCTTTTGTAGAAACTAATAAAAGAGAATATTTAATTTTTAAACTTCTCTTTTAAATTATTATCATGGTTAAAAAGGAAAGTTTTTCTTAAAAATAAAATCTCCTTTCAATCTACAAATAAGGAAAGATTTCAAATCTTTTCTTAATCTTTTGTAGAAAGCTTTAAAAGGAAAGATTTAATTTTTAAACTCTCTTTTAAAACTATGATATCCACATAAGAAATAATTTTAATATGATGTGGCCGGCTACCTAAGCTTGGGCTCCAAGCTATTGGCCGGCCACCTTAAGGCTCAACCTTTGGGTCTTGGCCGGCCCTAAGCTTGAGCTTCAAGCTTAGCTTGGCCGGCCCCTATTGGTTGGGTAAGAAGGTGGGTATGTGGTGGGTATAAATCTCTATATACAAAAGGCTACGATAGGGACCGAGAGGAGGAATTGGCTTTGGTCTCCCGATGAAATTAAGCTTCCGTGTTCGCCGAACACACAACTTAATTCCATCAATAATAATTCATTCCACTAGAGAACTATTATTGAACTACTGCACCAATCCCAAATTACATTTTGGGCTCCTTCTTATTATGAGTGTGTTAGTCTCCCTATGTTTAAGATGTCGAATGTCCACTAATTAAGTGAGTTACTGACAACTCATTTAATTAATATCTTAGTCCAAGAGTAGTACCACTCAACCTTATCGTCATGTCGGACTAAGTCCACCTGCAGGGTTTAACATGACAATCTTTATGAGCTCCTCTTGGGGACATTATCAACCTAGATCACTAGGACACAATTTCCTTCTATAATCAACAACACACACTATAAGTGATATCATTTCCCAACTTATCGGGCTTATTGATTTATCGAATTAAATCTCACCCATTGATAAATTAAAGAAATAAATATCAAATATATGTGCTTGTTATTATATTAGGATTAAGAGCACACACTTCCATAATAACTGAGGTCTTTGTTTCTTTATAAAGTCAGTATAAAAGAAACGACCTCTAATGGTCCTACTCAATACACTCTAAGTGTACTAGTGTAATTATATAGTTAAGATAAACTAATATCTAATTATACTACGACCTTCCAATGGTTTGTTCCTTTCCATCTTGGTCGTGAGCTACTGTTTATAATTTATAAGGTACTGATAACATGATCCTCTGTGTGTGACACCACACACTATGTTATCTACAATATAAATTAATTAAACATCTACATTTAGTATATACAAATGTAGACACTTGACCAATGTGATTCTTATAAATGTATATACAAAAGCTAGGCTTTTAGTATACATTCCAACACCTCCAACCTCACTATAGGAGGGAGCGTCATGCTCTCATCTCCCGGTACACAATGACGGGGAGGGACCCCGGTGTGCTACCACGCTGCCTATCACACTACCCATGAGTGGAGCCTCCAGCGGAGCACCACCGAGCAACCTACACACCCTGTGTGTTGTGCCACTACCCATGCAATGGTCACGTGGTGTGCAGGTCAATGTAGCCGGCCGACGAGCTCAACAATAATGGAGTCGTCAATCGCCCAGCATGCAATCATGTGATATGGTGCATGCGGCTACAGTATGACATACCTGAACATATCCTCCTCCATATGCGTAGGTGCAAAAAAAAAAAGTAAACGCATATATAACAGAGATATAAGCAACATAAATCCAACAACATATAACAAGTACCTACAGCAACTAGTCCAGTGGAAAGAAACACTAAATGTACCTATCCATCTCCATAAACATATATGCACATAGCAAAAGATAAAAGCATCCAGTTCTAAGGTAAAACAACTAACAGAAGAAGCATGTGATAGGTATCAACTAAGCTAAGACCAGGTAAGAGATAAATCTACCATCTACCACTAGTAATTATATATAAACTACACATATCATAAGACACTATCAAAAGATAAGTCAAAGGGTACCCGCCTCAAGTAGCAGGTAGTATCACGCCAAATCCAACGTCGAGACGCCCGTCTCGAATCAGAGTCCTGTGTCAAACAATATATATATTTTATTTAGCTAAATCCAAAAGAATAGCTAAATAAAATCCCTAATACTAAATTAGGGCAAAACCCTAACCAAGTCAACCTCAACCTATTTAATAAATCTAACGGTCAATTAGAGTTAATTACTTAATCCCTAATCACCAATTAGATTAGTTATCTAATACCTAAATTAAATCCAATAGTCGATTAGGGTTAATTACCCTAACCCCAATCATTCCATTAAATTAATCTAAACAATTAAATCTAATCCTTACCTAATTTACAGCCACGGCTGGAACAAAGTGAGCTGCTGCGCACCAACTGGAATCCCACAGTACACCGAACCTCACCTCACAACCATGCTTATCGATCCGTAGCACTCAACCTCACGGGAATCAGATCAAGATGAGGCCACATATCAACCAAGCATTCCAAATTCAATCAATGACCTATTTCCTGAAATCAACCCTTACCTTCAATCGTGCGTCTCCAGAAAACGTCGCCCAATCCGATCCGTGAAGCAACGTACCAGGAATTCTTCTGTCCCCAAATCAACAAGAACGAAGATTGGATCTAAGATCTGACCTAGGATCGCTGACCATTAGAGAGTAAGAGGGCAGAATCGAGGAAGAACTTAAAGCTAGGGCACAAATCCGAGCAATGGAAAAGAGGAAAGATCGGTCGCTTACCCTCAAGACCCTAATGTTCTCTTCACACCGGCGATCGGATGGCAAAGACTCGACCCAGTGGCGTCGAATCGGGGAAGGAAGGTCGGCAGTCCGCTAGAGAAGATGCGACGTCGTGTCTATGATCCGGAGAGGAATAGAGCCGCCCGGATCTGAGCTCAACAGCCGCCGATGCCGATAGAGGAAATCGCGGGAGCTGGAAACCCTAATCCCTCCGGCTCCGCTTGTCCACGAGAGAGAGAACAGAGAAGGAAAAGGTCGGGGAAGAGAGTCGGGGAAGGAGAGGAAATAGAATCGGGCTCGGCGTTTTGGGGGAGAAGGAATAAAAGAAAAGGAATATATAATAAAACTTTTCCTCACTTAAACGGGTATCCTAAACAGGCTTTATCCGCGCCCGAAATTAATCCCCTCAAAACCCATCGTACGAGCTCCGAAAAATTCCCAGAAAATATCTAAAAATTCCGGAAAAATTCTATAAGGCTATTTTCCAAATAACCCTATTAATTAAATTTTCCGAGATCTCACATCCTCCCCTACTAATAAAAATTTGGTCCCCAAATTTCGCTATAACTAACAGCAAACACTAAAATATAACCAAACAGTATAAATGTTGAAAGGAACTCTAACCCACATACCTCAAGTAAAAAGATGAGGGTATCGAGCTCGGATCGTATTCTCCAGCTCCCAAGTAGCCTCCTCGTCAGAATGATACTGCCATCCGACTTTAACCAGCCGGACAATCTTGTTCCGTAGCTGACGCTCTCTGTGGTCCAGAATCCGCACCGGAACCTTCTCGTAAGTAACATCAGGCTGAATAGGAACAGATATATCTGACAGAACATGTGACAGATCGGATACGTATCTCCTCAGCATAGATACATGGAATACATCGTGAATGTCAGCTAGAGATGGTGGTAGCGCCAGACGGTAAGCTACTGCTCCAATCCTCTCCAAGATCTGGAATGGTCCAATATATCGGGGAGCTAGCTTACCTCGGAGACCAAATCTCTTCACCCCTTTCGTGGGTGAAATTCTAAGAAATACATGATCACCAATGGAGAACTCCAGGGGTCTCCGTCTCTGATCAGCATAACTCTTCTGACAGTCCTGAGCCTCTGACATCCTCCGTCTGATAGTGCGAACTAACTCTGCATCCTGCTAAGCTCTCTGAGGTCCTACCAACTGGGCCTCCCCAACCTCTTCCCAGAGGATGGGTGTCCGACAAGGCCTACCATACAACGCCTCAAACGGTGTCATCTGGATAGCCGAATGATAGCTGTTGTTGTAGGCGAACTCCACTAATGGCAGGTGGTCCTCCCAACTGCCTCCGAAATCCATAACGCAAGACCTCAGCAAGTCCTCCAAAGTCTGAATGGTCCGCTCTGGCTGTCCATCTGTCTGCGGATGGAATGTCGTACTGAAACGGAGTTGTGTGCCCAAGGCCTACTGCAGACTCTGCCAGAACCGGGACGTGAATCGTGAGTCTCTATCTGATATAATACTCAACAGAACTCCATGCAATCTGATAATCTCTCGACAGTATAACTCTGCTAATCGATCCAGAGAATCAGTCTTCCGGATCGCTATAAAATGTGCGGATTTGGTTAATCGGTCAACGATTACCCAAATCGCATCATGGCCTCGTCGAGTCCTAGGTAATCCTACCACGAAATCCATAGTAATATGCTCCCACTTCCACTCTGGAATAGGGATCCTCTGAAGTAACCTAGCAGGTCTCTAGTGCTCAGCCTTCACCTGCTGACAGATAAGACATCTAGCAACAAACTCCGCGATGTCCTTCTTCATACCGTTCCACCAATAGGACAGTAAAAAATTAAATATTACCAACCAAATTTAACTTTAGTCGATAAAAACTTAAATATTACAGCCAAATCAAACTTTGGACAGTAAAAAAAATACACATTACGGCCAAATTTAACTTTGACCCGTAATAATTAAAATTGTTTGTCAAAATAAATTTTGGCTCGTATAATTATTTACCAGCTAAATTCATTTTGGCTGGTAATTTTAAATGTGTACCCAACTTTTCCTTGTAATGATCATTGATGATAATTATGTAAATTTGCAATGTTAATTATGCTATTTACCATTTTCATATATTTATCTAATGTAATTTGCTTCAAGGTGCAGTCATATTACAGTATTATTATGCTTTTATATATATATATATATATATATATATATATATATATATATTATGTTTTATGATAAATCCCTGAACCATTTTTTATTTCTCCATAACAAAACTTAATTACAATGTTATTATTTTTTTTACTTTATGTGATTAACTTTAAACTAACTTTATTAATTATATTGTTACAACAGTTAAATGGGTATAATAAACTATGTAATAAAATAAAAATAAGTACCTAAGAATTTCAAAGAATGCATAATGAAAAAACATACCTAAACCAACTCCGATCTCTGTATTAATTCACCATCAATATTAATGTTGGGGATATTTGAAATAAGTGGCCAGTCTGCCCCATCATCCTTCCTGCACCGATCTTTCAATTTAATGCATCGATGCATTTCCAGATTTTGAACCAAGAACGGTAGACCATTATGTGGCAGTGACTCAATATTTGGGCAATCGACAATTTTGAAAATCTTGATGGAGGCGGCATTTCCTAAGGAAGAAGGAAGCTTTCTCAGTTTTGGACACATATGGAACTCAAGGAGATTTAGGGCAGTCAGTTGCTGAAACCACTCCTCTTGGTCAGGGTAGAAATGAGAAAGAACATAACAATGATGGATTCTGAGCACCTGAATACATGGGGTCCTTCCTAGTATTGCCCAAACATGTTTGAGAACATATTCATCAATCCAAACGGTGCACAGAAATCCCAATTCCTGTTCAACATATGGTTGCATTGGCATCTGTGCAGGTTCAATTAACTTTGGGCATTTCTCAATAAGTATGTTTTTCAGATTTGTAAGAGACTGTAATCCACCAATTAAGGTCAACTCCTGGCATTCAATCAGTCGTAGGTTTTCAAGAACTCTAAGGTTATATAGAGACACGGATGCTCTTTGTGAACACTTATTCAACTCCAAAAATGTTAGAGAGGTTAAAGTTAGCAGATACTCAAATAGGGCATTGCCAATATAACCAGAATTCTTAATATCAAGCTGTTTCATTGTCAAAGGGAGAACATGGATTCTTCTTAGCTTAAGGCAATTTTCTATTCTCATTTTCCTAAGACAAGGAAAAATTGGCCTACTGTCCGATTCAGACAACTCCTCCAATTCATTCAAGGTATGAAACTGTAGTTCTTGCAGTGAAGGGAAGATCTGATCAGCATCCCCATAAAATTTGGCACCAATTCTTCTTACCGGAAGGTTTAAAATAAATATGTCCATCAGAAATGGGAGATGACCCAATGGTGGAAGATCTTCCCACCTGGCACAGCAATTAAGATGAATTGATTCCAAATTTGTAAGATAATTCTTCTCCAACCAACACGGGGAATTCAAACCTCCATAGTTCTGAATCAAAAGTCTCTTTAGATTACAATGAGGTTCAAGGCCTTCTAATATATCCTTCTCGATGTCTCCCTGGCTCCTTGTAGCTTCTTTGAAGTAGAGCTTAAGATGATCAAGGTGTTCTTTGTCCTTTAGTTTTGCCTCCAAGGCCTCCTTCTGAGATTCAACACACTCAACATTATGTATGTCTAATCGCCTTCGAATATTTCGTAATTCCTTGAGCTCTCCAATCTGGTGCCCCCTCTTCCTGGTAATACGGAATTCAACTAGTTCTTGAAGGTCAGTCAATCTCCCAATCCCATCTACTAGAGAAATTGTGTCTGCATCAGCATGTAAATGTCGCATTTTGATAAGCCTATTCATTCCTGCTGGTAGTTTTTTAATCCAACACCGCTTTAATTTCAACATTTGCAAATGGTAAATCTTAGAGAATGATTCAGGAAGCCGCCGAATCTTAGTGCTAGAAATGTCCAAATATCGGAGATGTGAAAGATCACAGGTAGCACTTGGTAGCGTCTTTATGTCTATGCGCATGTACGATAAATCCAATATTCTTAATTTCTTTAGACTTTTCAAGATTCCTTCTAGTGATTCATAAAATTTTCTAGAACTATTTTCTCCCAAGGAGAAAAAATCTTCAGGATGATAATCACGATAGAATACAAGTGTTCGCACTTTATGAAGCTTTGATAATTCTGCCAGTGTGTCAAGTTTAGCTGTTCTTATTACTGTCAAGTGACGAACAGTTGGTGGAATTTTGGAAAATTCATCATCAATCACAAAACACTCATCCCGTGAAATATACACGGCCAACTCTCTTATCAGATCATGAATCACATATCCTTTATTTATAGTATGAAGGAAGAAGTATCTGCAAGTTAGCTCATCAAACATCTGGTTCCCAATATACTCCGGTGTCATCCTTCCATGCTGAGTTCCTGGCCTGACAAAACCTTGAGCTATCCACATCTGAACTAACTGTTCTTTATCGAATATGTGGCCCTTCGGGAACATGGCAGTGAAAGCAAAGCACTGTTTTACATTTGAGCTGAGGTGTTGGTAACTCAGCCCTAGAGATGGAAGGATATTTTCCAAGACAAAATCATTTTCCCACCATTCACTTTCTTGGATCATTTTCCAATACTGTTCTTCCAACCTTGCATGTAACAAGCTTCCTACCACCTTTCCTGCTAATGGTAAACCATGTAGCTTTTTTGCTATTTGTTGACCAATTAATTGCAACTTTCTTCTTAGATATGAATCAATGACTCTTGAACCGAATGAGCAATGTTCAAAGAGCCTCCAATAATCACTTTCCTCTAAAAGCTTTAACTCTATTTGCTCCATCGTTCCCATAACTTGAGCAACTAATGGACTTTGTGCTGTTATCAGAACAGTGCTTCCTCTGTTCCCATAGGTCAAGGCACTTCCAAGCTCCATCCAATTCCTTCCGGCTTCATCCCATACGTCATCAAGTACAAACAAAAATCTTTTACATGAAGTAGCACGGCTGAGATTAGTTAGCTGTGCATCTAAACTAATATCTTCAGAGCGAGAATCGGAAGCCACTTCACCTTCCAAAACTCTTGCAATCCTTTTCACATTGAAATCATTAGATACGTAAACCCATTTTCTGAGCTCAAAATGGTCAGCAACCCTTGGATCATTGTAAATAATCTGTGCTAGGGTTGTCTTCCCAACTCCCCCAATGCCAACAATTGGAAGCACACCAAGACTCGCATGGCTGCTGCTGCCTGCTCCCTTGTTGCGGTAATCAGCATCATTTCCTGAACTCAACAACATCTCAAGTATCCTTTCCCTCTCTTTATCTCTCCCAAACACCACTTCCTGGGTGAAGGAGCTCGTCTCCCTTATTGATGCGGCGTGCTTTGCATTGTCCTCATCCAGCTCAACTTTTTTGCGGTCGATTTCAGAGTAAATTTTATCCACATCCCCCAGCAGATCCTTCAACCTCTTGAGTTCATCATCGGAAACAAATAGGTTCTTGACAAATCTAAGAGCCGATGCGGCTAAAGCACTGACCTTCCCCTTGTCCTGTACCTGATCCTCCAGTCGTCTGTACTCTATCTCGTCCAGTAGGTCGTCCGCTTCTTAGGCCGCCTCTTTGATTTGCCGCAGCCAGTTGACCAAGGCTGGATCCCTGATCGGCCTGCCCTCCGCTGCATGGATCACTGCTTGGATGCGAGGAAGTCGATCTTGTATCTCTTTGAGCTTCTCCTCCACGTCAGTGAGCAGATCCCAGTGGTCGGAAACATGGGACGCGACGAAGCTGGCCAACTTATCGACGATGTAGCCCGCAAACCATTCTCCGACCATCATCGCGACCCCGACTGTATCCATGTTTGCGATTTCTACTGGAGAGGACGAGCAAGGAGCGGAAACAGGGAGCTTGAGGCGGAGAACTAGAAGCCTTTTGAAGTTTGATATCCACTTTTTATTTATTTATTTTTAAAAATAAATAAATGTGTTTATTTGGGTTGTGGTTTATGAGATTCAACTGTAGACACTTTTTGACTTGTATGACCTATTAGGAGTGATGAATTTATGAGCGATTGTGACCGCAATGACTATTTGTCTTGGGACAAATGAATCCAACTATCATGGTAGTTGGCACTATACAGTAGAATTTATAATTTAGATTCAGTCGAGTTGATTTACCTTATCAAATAATTGTTTAAATAGAGAGTTAAAATTTTATTAACTTATGTTTAGAGATTAAGTTAAAATTTTTAAGATGAATCGATTTACTTAGGCCGTGACCAGTATGAATCAACTCATGACAAATTTGAATTGATCTGTGGATTTAAAAAAAAAAAGGAAAATTGGCTATAAGTTTCATAAATTTTTATGATATGACCACTGATATCAAGAATATTATAAAATTTAGTTCAAAAAATAATTATTCCGTTTAATCTGTAACTTAATTTTTTTAAAAAATTTATATATATATTTTTTTTTCTATGAGCTTGTGGATCCGCAACCCATCTTAAATTGTATTAGAAATTTTTCAAGATGACGAGTCGATCCGTCCTATTCTACCAAATGATAAATGTGTCACGGATTCCCAGTCTGACAAGCCTCCAGTCCTGTTGCACAAAGAAGGGGCAGCACCTTTCAACCTCTAAAACGGAAGAAGAGGAAGAGAGAAAGAGATTGCACGAAGCAACAAAATAAAGACGCACAAAAGGAGAGTAAACACAAGAAAGGAGAAGAACAAGAGAAAAAAAAAAGAATTATCATGGTTCGGCGACGTGCCTACTCCACAAAACAATCAAATCTTTATTAGAATTCCCTCTACACAAGAGAATCGCATTACATGATTTTTGTGATTGTTGTTGTACAATAGATTTACATTAATCCCTATAAATAGTACATGAACCCCAGATATGGTAAAATCATAACAAATTTCTATTATGGAAAATCATAATAGAATTTTTTTTATAAAAAATCATAACAGAATTTTGTTATATAAAATCATAATAAAATTCTGTTATATATAAAATCGTAACATAATTATATTACAAAAAAATCTGTTGCCTTCATCCAAATATGAGTCAACCGTTAGCTATCTCTACCTTAACAAATATTCAACCCTTCTAAGAACATGAGTATCTGAATAAAGTTCCACCTAGATCTTTAGGTCTGGGTGTCGGGTTCGTCGGGCCGCGAAAACCGTTTTTCGCGTCGCGGAAACCCCGAATCACCCAAGGTCAACGGATCCGTGCAAGGAAAAACCAAAAATAAATACGAGTACGAATTTGAAAAACCTTTTAGATCTACTCCTAGATATATGTGTTAAGAATATACCTTTGATGCACGCCCACGCGAATCCCGCTCGTCCAAATGATGCCGGATCTCAAGACCATCAAGTGTCGGTCCTCTAGAAGTATCCACACTGACACACTAGATGGAGGTGACAAAAAACCAAGGTGTGCTAGCACCTATGTGGTTCGGCCAAGGAAGGAGGAGAGGGAGAGCTTGAGAGGAAGAAGAAGAAGATACACCACATCAATGAAAAATGAATTCCCCATTCAAACCAAAGTGGCCGGCCACTTCTCCTTTATGTAACTCCCCATTAAATGCAATTAATGTGAAGTTATTAAGAAAATGACTTTGTAACTTCCATGAGGTAGCACCCATGATGATGTGGAATATCATCATTGGTCCACCTAATGCCAACTCACCAATGAGGTGGCAAAAGGTCGAGTCAAAATTGACCTTTGGTCTTCCTTCTCAAGTCAAGTCAAACTTGACTCAATCTCTACCATGGTGGATCTAATCCAACCATTTGATTCGAGTCAACTGAAATTAATGAATCTAATTCATTAAATTAAATTGATCCAATGAGTCAAAATCAAAATTAGACTCATTGAACACATGAATCAACTTGAGTCGAACTCAAGTTAGCCCAATTAGGATAACTCTTAATCCAATTTGATTCATCAAATGAATCTAATCCTCTTGGTTCATCATATGAACCTAATCTCCATCTAATTGCCCTAAGTGTGTGACCCTATAGGTTCTTGTAACGTTGGCAATGCCCTAAACCCATTTAGGAGCATAAGTAATGAGCGGTATCTAGCAACACATCATTACTACCCAAGTTACAAGAATGTCGAGATCCGACATCACCTTGTGACTACTAATTGTGACTCCTCACAATATATGTGACATTGTCCTTCTATCCTAGACATCTAGATTGATCAATATGAGGCATAGACCGTGTCATCCTCTAATCAATCTAAATCTTGAACTCCAAGTAGACTCACTCGATCAAATGAGCTCAACATCTAATGTTGACTCATTTGGGCATGGCCATGCACTTAGTGGTCTCACTCTATCAAGAATACCGATGTCGCTCCCGTCATATGGGAGGGATAAATCCCATCTACATCACTCACATCCCTCTACATAATTCGTTATATACCCAGTAATCGCCTTTATAGTCCACCCAGTTACGGGTGACGTTTGACGGAACCAAAGTACATAACTCCTTATGTAGGGATCCATGGTGACTTCAGGTCAAAGGACTAATAGTCATACTAATAGCCACATGAGAAAGTATATGACACTCATATAACGATCCATGATACTTTCTCATAGCGGGTCATTCAGTATACATTCTCTAATGCATACCCATGTGTCAGCTTGATATCTCTATATCCATGACTTGTGAGATCAAGTCATCGAGCTGACCTACATGCTAGTCTTATTGTATTAACATTGCCCCTGAATGTTAATACTCGACTAGGAATGATTTAGAGTAGTGTTCCCTATATCATCTCACTATCGATTCAACTAATCGATTGATATAGGTATGAACCTTCTACTCAAGGACGCTATTATACTTAGTATATTTGGCACTAATACAAATAAGTATAATAACCAAACAAATGCCTTTATTAATATACAAGAATATGATACAATGAGTCCATACCATCATCAAATGATTGACTCTAGAGCTCTAACTAACAATCTCCCACTAGCACTAGTGCCAATCAGTATAAGCTCTAAGGCCTAATGACCTAGTGTGACCATCATGCTTCCTCTGTGCCAAAGTCTTGGTCAAGGGATCTGCGATGTTAGCCTCTGTAGGTACTCTGCAAATCTTCACATCTCCTCTATTGATAATCTCTCGAATGAGATGGAAGCGCCGTAGTATATGCTTGGTCCGCTGGTGTGAGCGAGGTTCCTTCGCCTGTGTTATAGCTCCATTGTTGTCACAATAGAGCGCAATGGGGTCAGCAATGTTGGGAACCACCCCAAGTTCAGTGATGAACTTGCGGATCCAAACTGCCTCCTTTGCTGCTTCTGATGCAGCAATGTACTCGGCTTCTGTTGTAGAATCAGCTACTGTATCCTGCTTCGAACTCTTCCAGCTGACAGCGCCACCATTAATGCAAAATATGAACCCCGACTGCGATCTATAGTCATCCTGGTCGGTCTGGAAGCTAGCATCACTGTTGTTAGGACCAAAAGTAGCTAGAGGGGGGGGTGAATAGCTCGTCGCGTTCGCTCGGTGCTCGGCGGTGCTTGTTTCTTCAAAGATGTGCAGCGAAAATACAAAGAAACAATCACACAACGCTAACACGGTTGGTTTACTTGGTATCCACCTCACAAGAGGTGACTAATCCAAGGATCCACACCAACACACACACCCTCCACTAAATAAACCTCTCCTTTATGGTAACTACCAAGGGCGGAGAAGCCCTACAAGACTCAATACAAGAAGAGAGGGAAGGGATACAAGAAATACAAGCTTACAAGCTTACAATGAGTACAAGAACCCTAACCCTAGTTTCTTCTTCTTGCTTTGATCCACCTCTTGACTTGGAAGAGCCTCCAAGAACCTTCAAGAACTGGCGATCTCGAGCTTGAGAAAAGCTGTGGAGGAGCTGGTGAAGATCTGAGTTGAATCGGTGAAGTTGTCCCGAAGGAATCGCACGCCAACAGCTATAAACGACGCCAACGGTCGGATCCCGATCGATTCGATTATTCCCAATCGATCGGGGAGGCTTTGGATCGATCCACGGATCGATCCAGAGCGCCTCTGTGCTCTGGAAAAACGCCTGGATCGATTCATGAATCGATCCAGCGCTTATCGTGCGAAGCAGTAGCGTCCCGATCGATCCATGGATCGATTGGGACCTCTGGATCGATCCACTGATCGATCCAGAGGCTTTCTGTTCGCTGGGGAAAGGTCTGGATCGATCCACTGATCGATCCAGAGCCTGAATCGATCCACTGATCGATCCAGCACTTGGTTTTTGCCCAAACCAAGTCCCAAACCTCCCAAACCAACATCCGGTCAATCTTAACCTGTTGGTACATCATGCCTAGCATCTGGTCACTCCCTTGACCTGTTAGGACTCCCCACCAAGTGTTCGGTCAATCCCTTTGACCCACTTGGACTTTTATCTTTGTGCCAAGTATCCGATCACTCCCTTGACCTACTTGGACTTCCACCAGATGTCTGGTTAATCCCTTTGACCCATCTGGATTTCATCGTGCCAAGTATCCAGTCAATCCTTTGACCTACTTGGACTTCCCAACACCAGATGTCCGATCATTCTTGATCCATCTGGATTTTCCCTTGCCTGGCTTCACTCACCAGGACTTTCATCTGCCTAGCTTCACTTACTAGGACTTTCACCTGGCTTCACTCACCAGGACTTTCACCTAGCTTCACTCACTAGGATTTTCCTTCTGCCTGGCTTCACTCACCAGGACTTTCCTTCTGCCTGGCTTCACTCACCAGGACTTCCCAGTCAAGTATCAGGTCAACCTTGACCTACTTGACTCTTCTTCAATCAGTATCTTATTGTCAAACATCTAAACCCAAACCAAGACTCAGCTTGGTTAACCAGGTCAACCTTGACCTGAGGGATGTTGCACCAACAATCTCCCCCTTTTTGATGTTGACAATACCACAATAACACTTACAATCCCACATGTAAGTTAGGCTAAACCCATAGCCCCATTCTTCATGCCACTAGGTAATGAAGGCATAAGTTAAGCTCTTCATTCTCCCCCTAAGAGGGCAAACTCCTTCTTAGGTAATGAAAGCCTAACTTATCCCCCTTTCATAAGTCCTTTCATTCTCCCCCTATTGGCACACATCAACCCGTGCCTCAATTTTGGGCACTCTTCAACAAATGCCCCATTGTTGAAAACTCTCCCCCTGAAGAGTTGCTCATCGTTGTTCACAACTTCACTCGTTGTGACCAACACGATAATGAAGGTCCCATACCCTTCATTAACCTTAACCCTACATTCTCCCCCAATGTAGGCAAATGTCCATCCTTGAGCATTATCCACTTGAAGCCACTTGAACAATGAGGATATCCACTCCCCATTAAAGTTCAAACGCTCAACCTTGAGCATGTTCTTAACGGAAGGTTGACCACCTTCCAAGGTTCATGAAAAATAATTTTCATGTCTTTAAAGAGTCCCTCCCCCTAAAGACATGGTGGTGACTTCTGTCATTGCACCAACAATGACTTGGAATCCCCAAAACTTTAGGAAACCCAATTTTAGAAGTTTTGAGGTTCAAATATTCAAAATTTGAAACAAACCTCAACCTAAACTTCAATGAAGCCTTCCTTAACCAATCCATCCTTGTTTTCACATGAAAACACCCTTTGTATGTATACAAATGTATTTTAGGGGTTTGGAATGGTTACCTAGACTCAAAGAGGTTCAAAGATGCTGAAATCAGGCCTTCCCAGCCAAAATCAGCAACTTGGATCGATTTGGAGTTGGGTTCCAATCGATCGAACCTATCTGAATCGATCCACTGATCGATTCAGACTTCCTGGATCGATCGGCTGATCGATCCAGCGAGCTTCTGCTCGCGGGAGACTAGCCTCTGAATCGATCCATGGATCGATTCAGACACTCCAATCGATCCATGGATCGATCGGAGCTCTGATAGTTGCTGAATTTCCAAATCAGCCAACTTCAAAAACCCCTAGAAAATTCTACAAAAATCCAGAAATCATGAAATTTTGTGTAGGCATTATTTAGGGCATATACTATCAAGAAAAAATAGTTTTCTATGAAAATACATCATATTTTCAAAGATTGACACAAACTTGAGAACTTGCAAAAACTTTAGTGTTTTCTTCAAGTTTGTGTCTAACTATTCAATGGTGATTACTATCAAAAGATAGCCTTCACCAAGGTTTTCCAAAATTATTTTGAAAACAATTTCAAAACCAATATCCCATCACATTCCTTGGGCATAATGCACATGACTTGTACATTAGCTTTCCCAATGATGGGGAAACACATAACTATGTGTTTTGATGAACCTAAAAACTCAAAAGAATGCACTAAATCAACATCTTGAGCTTTGTTCATCATCCTAACATCTCACTTGTATCTAATGTGCACTAAAAACACATACAAGTCACCTTATAGTCTTTGTGAGATGTAGATTTTGGTTTTGCCCTAATCTAGGGATCATGCATATCTATCTAGGCATTTTAGAGATATTAGACATCCACCTAGGATGTCACTTGTTAATAAGTGTTGTTAAATGTCATTTGTCCTTAATTACAAGGAATTAAACTAATGCATGATAATGTTATGGCATACATCAAAATAAAATAACTTTCAAAAGAAAGATTCCTATAACTACATGATGTATGAATGTCATGACATGGTATTTTTGGATTTTTCATAATAAAACATGAATGCAAAAATGGACATGATGTCATGGCATATGATGGGCAAACAATCATGGCAAGATTTAGCATAAATAAAATATACCTAGATTACCTATCTAAGTATCCTTAACCACTTAGCTAAATCACAAAGTATAACCCTAGATCGCCCAATTTCCTTAAGAAAATGTCAAAACCCAACTTGACATTTCTTTAATCTCTTGAATTAATTATGCCAATTAGAAATTTAAAATATTTCTCAAGTGTTGGCATATTCCATTTTCCCTCAAGAGTGAGCACCTTTAAATTAAGGCCCGGATCGCCTTAAATTTCCTAAGAACATACCAAAATCCCAAACTTAGTAGTTCTTATGGTTTTCCCAATTTGTGCCATTTAAGATAAAATCAATTTTTCCACCATTAGGCACATTTTACTCTTCCAAAGAGTAAATGATAATTCCATTTCATTTTCAAAGGTTAACAAAAACCTTGAAAATGCTCCTTGAGTGTCAATTTCTTCAAAGTTAGGTTAACTACCCTTCTTCTTAGAGTTGACACTCTCTAACCCATCTATGGAGTAGAGAATATGCTCCTAGGAACCCAACACCTATTGGTGCTCCTTGGATGCTCTAGGTATTCACTAGGGATAACTTCCCTAGATACCTTCCTAGTGACCTTGTTTGGCTTCTTAGAAGTCTTGGTCACTTTTTCTAGGTCAACTCTAGGGATTGCTTCCCTTGTAACCTTCTTTGTGACTTTCTTAGACTTCTTAGAAGTCTTAGTCACATTTGTTGCAAAAATACTCTTAGGGATAACTTCTCTTGTATTTTTGGCTTGACCACTAGACCTAGGGTTGATTCCATAACTATATGGAACCCTATGGTAAGAGATTACATCCTTCTTAGCCTTTGGTTTGTATCCCAAACCCCTATGGCCATTAGATGACCTTTGTGCTCCTAGACCTAGGCTATGCTCATTTTGCCCTTTTAGGATATTTTCCATCCTTTTTAGGGTCTTTTCCATTTTATCAAGCCTTGATCTCAAGACTTGATTTTCTATCACTAAGTCCTTAGTTTTTGGTTTTTCATTTGATCCATGAGCATTTTTATTCTTGGGCTTGTATCTATTATCCTTAGTGTTCTTGCCCAAATGTCTATCTACCTTCCTAACCTTAGGTTGGGTAGTCTTGGCATGTAGGGCCACATGTTTTTCCTTAATGCCCTCATGCTTTCTATTCTTATGGTAAATTGCATTAAAATGATAAAAATTTGAACTATTATGCTTTTTACCATAACGTAAAGGGGTAGGCTCAATAAATGTTACCTTCTTCTTTACCTTGGAGGCTCCCCCTTGACTAGTGCCTCCTTGAGCCTTGACCATCTTCTTCCCCTTGGGGCATTGACTTCGGTAATGTCCTTTTTGTTGACACAAGAAGCACACAATGTGCTCCTTGCTCTTCTTTGTCCCGGGGGTGGTCTCCTTGGGCTTCTCCTTGCCCTTTTGTGTCACTTGACCCTTTTTCTTGGCCAAGTCGGGACACTTGCTCTTGTAGTGCCCACTTTCCCTACACTCAAAACATATTATATGATTTTTATTTTTAATTGAAACATTTATACCTTCTTGTGTAGGGGTGATGCTTTCTCCTCCATGTGATGTGGATGTAGAGGCTTCCTCTTGATCCGATAGTGATGCTCCTCCATTTGATTTTTCTTGACTTGTGGAGGTGGAAGCTTCTTCATCCTCTTCTCTTCTTGACCTGGATGTAGACGATTCTTCTTGCTCTTGATCCGGTGTCAATGAAGATTGCTCCCCCTCAATCCTAGAGGTGGAGGCTTCATCATCTTGTACATGGAACAAGGAGTATGCTCCCTCCTTGTTCTCTTCATTGCACTCCCTTGAAGATGAAGCTTCTTCTTGGTCTTCTTCTTCGGAGGTTGAGTATCTCTCAACCTCGGAGTCCTCCTCTTGATCTCGCTCCAATGAGTCTCCCTCTTTGGATTCCTCTTGATTCGGTACAGTGGAGGGTTCTTCATGGATTGTTGTCAATTTGCTCCAAAGCTCCTTGGCATCGTTGAATTCTCCGATTTGAGCCAAAATGTGGCTAGGCAATAAGTTGACCAAAAGCTTGGTCACTTTATCATTTGCCTCACTCCTTTGAATTTGCTCCAAGCTCCATTTGCTTTTCTTGAGAAGCTTGCCCTTGGAGTTTGTTGGAACTTTGAAGCCTTCCATTAGAGCAAACCATTGCTCTATCTCCATCATAAGAAAATTTTCGATTCTTGATTTCCAAGAATCGAAGCTTATGGATGTGTACGGTGGAGCCACCCTTGTGTCAAATCCAAGTCCATCTTGGAATTGCATCTTGAAGTTGAGCTTCTTGAAATCTTTGACTTTTGATGAATTTGCTTCAACTTCTTCACCCTCTAGCTCTTCTTGTTATGCTTGACCCTTCCGGCGATGATTCCGGTGAAGAGCGGCCTCGCTCTGATACCACTTGTTAGGACCAAAAGTAGCTAGAGGGGGGGTGAATAGCTCGTCGCGTTCGCTCGGTGCTCGGCGGTGCTTGTTTCTTCAAAGATGTGCAGCGGAAATACAAAGAAACAATCACACAACGCTAACACGGTTAGTTTACTTGGTATCCACCTCACAAGAGGTGACTAATCCAAGGATCCACACCAACACACACACCCTCCACTAAATAAACCTCTCCTTTATGGTAACTACCAAGGGCGGAGAAGCCCTACAAGACTCAATACAAGAAGAGAGGGAAGGGATACAAGAAATACAAGCTTACAAGCTTACAATGAGTACAAGAACCCTAACCCTAGTTTCTTCTTCTTGCTTTGATCCGCCTCTTGACTTGGAAGAGCCTCCAAGAACCTTCAAGAACTGGCGATCTCGAGCTTGAGAAAAGCTGTGGAGGAGCTGGTGAAGATCTGAGTTGAATCGGTGAAGTTGTCCCGAAGGAATCGCACGCCAACAGCTATAAACGACGCCAACGGTCGGATCCCGATCGATTCGATTATTCCCAATCGATCGGGGAGGCTTTGGATCGATCCACGGATCGATCCAGAGCGCCTCTGTGCTCTGGAAAAACGCCTGGATCGATTCATGAATCGATCCAGCGCTTATCGTGCGAAGCAGTAGCGTCCCGATCGATCCATGGATCGATTGGGACCTCTGGATCGATCCACTGATCGATCCAGAGGCTTTCTGTTCGCTGGGGAAAGGTCTGGATCGATCCACTGATCGATCCAGAGCCTGAATCGATCCACTGATCGATCCAGAGCCTGAATCGATCCACTGATCGATCCAGCACTTGGTTTTTGCCCAAACCAAGTCCCAAACCTCCCAAACCAACATCCGGTCAATCTTAACCTGTTGGTACATCATGCCTAGCATCTGGTCACTCCCTTGACCTGTTAGGACTCCCCACCAAGTGTTCGGTCAATCCCTTTGACCCACTTGGACTTTTATCTTTGTGCCAAGTATCCGATCACTCCCTTGACCTACTTGGACTTCCACCAGATGTCTGGTTAATCCCTTTGACCCATCTGGATTTCATCGTGCCAAGTATCCAGTCAATCCTTTGACCTACTTGGACTTCCCAACACCAGATGTCCGATCATTCTTGATCCATCTGGATTTTCCCTTGCCTGGCTTCACTCACCAGGACTTTCATCTGCCTAGCTTCACTTACTAGGACTTTCACCTGGCTTCACTCACCAGGACTTTCACCTAGCTTCACTCACTAGGATTTTCCTTCTGCCTGGCTTCACTCACCAGGACTTTCCTTCTGCCTGGCTTCACTCACCAGGACTTCCCAGTCAAGTATCAGGTCAACCTTGACCTACTTGACTCTTCTTCAATCAGTATCTTATTGTCAAACATCTAAACCCAAACCAAGACTCAGCTTGGTTAACCAGGTCAACCTTGACCTGAGGGATGTTGCACCAACAACTGTAACCCTTTACAGCTAGCTCATCATTGCCTCCATATATCAAGAAATATTCTTTAGTCCTTCTTAAGTACTTAAGAATATTCTTGACCGTTATCCAGTGACTTTCACCTGGATCTGACTGGTATCTGCTCGTCATGCTCAAAGCATACGAGACATCAGGTCGAGTACATAGCATGGTGTACATGATCGATCCTATGGCTGAGGCATAAGGGATCTGATCCATGCGGTCTCTCTCCTCTCTAGAAGAGCGACTTTGAGTCTTCGAAAGACTCACGCCATGTGACATCGGCAGAAATCCCTTCTTGGAGTTCTGCATGGCAAACCGAAGGAGTACCTTGTCAATGTATGTACTCTGACTTAGGCCAAGCAATCTCTTAGATCTATCTCTATAGATCTGTATCCCTAGAATGCGGGATGCCTCACCTAAGTCCTTCATTGAGAAGCAACTCCCTAGCCAGGTCTTGACAGACTGAAGCATAGGGATGTCCTTCCCAATGAGTAGTATGTCATCCACATACAATATGAGGAAGACAACTATATCCCCTACAACCTTCTTGTAGACACAAGGTTCATCTTCGTTCTTGATGAAACCAAACTGTTTGATTGCATCATCAAATCGAAGATTCCAGCTCCGAGAAGCTTGCTTTAGTCCATAAATGGACCTATGCAGCTTACTAGTATGCTGTGGATCTACAAAACCCTCAGGTTGTGTCATGTACACATCCTCAAGTAGGTTTCCATTCAGAAACGCGATTTTGACATCCATCTGCCATATCTCATAGTCATGGTAGGCTGCAATAGCAAGCATGATCCGAATAGACTTAAACATCGCTACTGGAGAAAAGGTTTCATCATAGTCAATACCATGAATCTGCTTAAAACCTTTAGCTACCAAGCGACCCTTATAGATAAGTCCATCCATGTCAGTCTTTCTCTTAAAGACCCACTTACACCCAATGGGTTTTACCCCTTCAGGTGGATCAACCAAAGTCCATACTTGGTTGGTGTACATGGACTCCATTTCGGATCTCATGGCCTCTAGCCATTTATCGGAATCTGGTCTCATCATAGCTTCCTGATAGGTGGTAGTCTCATCCTCTATGAGCATAACGTCATCATGGTCAGACAAGAGAAATGAGTATCTCTCAGGCTGACGACGTACCCTATCAGACCTGCGAAGAGGTATGTCTACTTGAACCGGTTGTTGTTCCTCAACTCTTTGTGGAACAACATCATCCACAACACTTTGTGGTTCCAGTTCAATTTCCATCGAGGCATCATTGCTATTGTTCGCATCTTGAACTTCTTCAAGATCGAACGCGCTCCCACTAGTCTTTCTAGAAACAAAGTCCCTTTCTAGAAAGACCCCAGTCTTTGCCACAATCACCTTGTGCTGACTGGGAATGTAGAAGTAATATCCCTTAGTTTCCTTGGGATATCCAATGAAATAGCACTTGTCGGATTTGGGTCCTAATTTGTCTGAGACTTGACGTCGTACGTAAGCCTCACAGCCCCAAATCCTCATGAAAGACACCTGTGCATCTCTCCCAGTCCATATCTTATATGGTGTCTTTATCACGGCCTTGGATGGAACTCGGTTGAGAATAAAACCTGCCGTGTCTAGAGCATATCCCCATAGATATGTCGAAAGATCTGTGTGACTCATCATAGATCGTACCATATCTAATAAGGTACGATTCCTCCTTTCGGATACACCATTCCACTGTGGTGTTCCAGGAGAAGTGAGTTGAGATAAAATCCCATACTCAGCTAAGTAGTCACGGAACTCATGGCTTAAGTATTCACCACCTCGATCTGATCGAAGTATTTTAATACTCTTGCCAAGCTGGTTCTGTACTTCATTCTTGAATTCTTTGAACTTTTCAAAGGATTCGGACTTATGTGTCATCAAGTACACATAACCATATGTAACGACCCAACTCCTGGGTACTAATCTGTGAGCCGGATCGCTACATTAACTACTGAAACTATACTGTGCGGAAAGCTGGGCTAATTAAAATTTTGCTAACTAATTACTGTACCCGTGCTAGGAAAGACAATCTATGCCTCTCAGATATTCTACTAACTGTAATCAGACATTTCAATCGACCCGTGGGTCGATTGGGCTATCGGAACGATCCAAAGATCATTCCAGCTTACTACTGGCACGGAAGAAAGGTTCTGGAACGGTCGGCTGACCGATCCACAAAGCTCCACTTCTGTTCAGGGCTGGATCGTTCCATCGACCGATCCCCAAACTATACTGCGACTCTGTACACTACTAGATCGGTCGGCGGACCGATCCAGGAGTGGCTGGATCGGTCGGCAGACTGATCCAGGTATGCCTGGATCGGTCGGCTGACCGATCCAGAAACCTGCAGAATCCTGGGTTCGCTACTGTCCCGTGCTGGATCGGTCGGCAGACCGATCCAGGAATGGCTGGATCGGTCGGCTGACCGATCCAGGCACTCGCAGTTCTCCTGGAGGCTACTGTATCGAGCTGGATCGGTCGGCTGACCGATCCAGGCACCTGGAAATCTCTTCGAGGCTACTGTATCTCGCTGGATCGGTCGGCTGACCGATCCAGTGGAACAGCTCAGACTCTGATCGGTCTGGAGACCGATCAGTGTCTGATTTCACTCGAGAATTCTGATTTCAGCACTTTGGCGTGCCAAAATTCCACATAACACCTAACTGATGCATCATAAACTATTCTAACATCATGTAATAACATTCTAGCATGAAAGTACTAATGTTCTAAGCATGTTAAGCTAAACAAGACATAGTTACTCAGCTAGAACAATTAGTAACAAGTCTAAAAGTAAAACTAGACATATTAAGTGCTAAAACTGAAACAAAAGTGTTTAGATCCCAAGGATCTTTATTCCAGACCCCTTGCTCACACACATCATCGTAGCATCGCCCTCCAGCCTCCACTAGTCCACTTTCCTTTTACCTGTATCTGCAGTATAAGGAAAATAGTATCTGTAAGCTTAAAGCTTAGTAAGAAACCATCTACCTCACTAAATCATGCATACGATGCGAATATGATTTTAAATCATGTTATTTGAAAATCATACTGAATATGCAAACATGGCATGGCATGGTATCATACAAAACATGGCATAACATAAGCTGAACATATAGCTAACATGGAAAACTAAACTGAAGCATAATGCTGAGCTAAGCTGAACTAAAACAAGCTGCAATCAACTCAACTGATATAACTGTTTTGAGTTTTGAAAACTAGTACATAGTAAGTGAAAATACTAAACATGTTGCTGTAGGGCCCTGGCAACTGTACTTGCTGTGCGCGCATCCCTACTAGACCCGGGGTTGCAAGTTCCGAATTTAGCAGGGTTTACTAGGTTATCTGAACCTAGGGACGACTGTGGGAGTCCAACCCAATGGATATCTAATCCAGTACAGTGAAAGTAAAATACTGATATGCTAGTTAGCTGAATCTAGGTTATCTGAACCTAGAACTAGGTTGTCTGAACCTAGAGGCGACTGTGGGAGCCCACCCATTTGGACATCTAGTCCCATATAAGCTAGAATAAACTGATTTACTGATCTAAATGCTTCTAATGCATTTATCTACGCTGTTTAAAATGCCTAAGTTGCATTTTAGCTGGTCTAGTCATTTTATCGAACACTTGGTGTGCCTAAACCCTCCTTTCCCTTAGGGAAATCACCTCTAGGCACCCAACAGCGTCTATGACCTCCAACTGAAGGAGAATAAACGTGTTCGGCCCATCTAAAGGTGCTAACTAAATCCCTAAATCTGAGAGGAGGGTTAAAACACCCTACATGTCAACAAAATCTGCATATTACTAATCTAATGCATAGAAAATCCAAACGGAGCTATTATACTGCAGGTGAGGGGTTTCTTACCTCCTATTCGTAATTTCTTACGATTCTATTCGCTAGAACTCCGGTGGAGATGACCTTCTTGACGAACCGCTCACGTCTTTGCGTTCCTCTCGCGGAGAAGAACCTTCTCCGTGTTGGAGTCGTCGCCGGAAGGTGCTCCCTTGAGCCCTTGGGGCTTGGTGTGCCGAGAGAGAAAGGGGAGGAAGAAGGTGTCGGCGTTGAGGGTTTGGAGAGGGAAAAGTCGCGTGAGGTGAGGAGGTGCCGAACCAAATACTAAACCCAAACCCTACTTAAGTTTATATTTATATTAAGTGGTTTAATGAACTCAACTCTAATATAAATATATTTGGTTCTCCTTTCTTTCAGCACAGCCCTGCTGGGTCAACTGGTTATTGGCCTTGTCCACTAAACCATAGGTCTCGGGTTCGATTCCCCGCCTAGGCCGTTTTACGCATATATTTATTTTTGCTACTTCCGCTACTCGACAAATTCCGGAAAAATATCTAAAAATTCCAGAAAAATCGTAGATAAATTCTAATGCAAGTTTGAGAATTTTTGGGCGTTACAATCCCCCATACCTTATAAAAAGTTCGTCCTCGAACTTAGAACAATTCTGGGTACTTCTGTCTCATGCTGGCCTCTGTCTCCCAAGTCGCCTCTGCTGCTGTGTGATTTTGCCAGCTGACTTTGACTAATGGTACTTCCTTGTTCCGTAATTTTTTTACTGCTCAGTCTATTATCTGAATAGGCCGACTGTCATAGCTGAGATCATCACGGACCTGTACCAACTGGGTCTCAATCACCTGGGTGGCGTCTGGGATATGCTTCTTCAGCATGGAGACATGAAATACGTTGTGGACAGCTGACATCTCCTGAGGTAGCTCTAGCTCATATGCTACCTTGCCCACTCTTTTCGTGATAAGGTATGGTCCCACATATCTGGGAGCTAGCTTGCCCTTCTTCCCAAAACGCATGACTCCCTTCATGGGAGCTACTCTGAGGAAAACTGTCTCCCCAACTGAAAACTCCAGGGGTCTGCGCCGCGTATCAGCATAGCTCTTCTGGCGGCTCTGAGCTGTCTCTATCCTCTGGCGGATCTGCTGTATGGCTGCTGTAGTATCTGCTACTAGATCTGTCTGAAGCTCTAGTTCCTTCTGTTCACCACTCTCATACCAGCAGATTGGAGATCTACACCTCCGCCCATAGAGAGCCTCGTAAGGTGCCATGCCGATAGTGGCCTGATAGCTGTTGTTGTATGCAAATTCTGCTAAACTCAGATATTTGCACCAACTCCCCTTGAAGTCTAGGGCACAAGCTCGGAGCATATCTTCGATTATCTGATTCACTCGCTCCGTCTGACCATCTGTCTGAGGATGGAAAGCTGTGCTGAATCTTAGCTTTGTACCCAATGCTGACTGTACACACTCCCAGAAGTGGGATGTGAATCTGCTGTCTCTGTCTGAAATGATGGTTCGTGGGACTCCATGCAGTCTGACGATCTCCTGGAGATACAACTGAGCTAGCTTCTCCATGGAGTAGGATATCTTGATAGCTAAAAAGTGGGTTGATTTGGTCAACCTGTCGACTATTACCCAGATGGCGTCAAAACCATTCGTGATTCTGGGTAGTCCCACTATGAAGTCCATCGAGATATCCTCCCACTTCCATTCTGGAATCTGTATTGGCTGTAAGACTCCTCCTGGTCGCTGATGTTCTGCCTTGACCCTCTGACAGGTGAGGCAGATGCTAACATATCTGGCGATGTCTCGCTTCATCCCGGGCCACCAAAAATGTTTCTTCACGTCTTGATACATTTTGGTTGAACCTGGATGCATCGCATAGGGAGTCTTGTGAGCTTCATCTAAAATCTGTCTCCGCAACTCCTGATCTGGAACACAGAGTCTGTCTCCAACCCCGCTATCGGACACCCTGAATTCTCTACTTTCTGATTCTGCTAGCCCTTGCTTGATTTTCTGAATCTCAGGGTCCTGCTCCTGAGCTGACTGAATATCACCAAGCAAGGTAGACCCTAAGGTCATAGTAGAGAGCTGTCCAATGATGAGTTCGAGACCGAAATCTACGATCTCCTTCTGTAGGGGTGGTGACACGGCTGTAAGAGATAACAAGGTAGCACTGGATTTCCTGCTAAGTGCGTCGGCTACCTTATTGGCCTTCCCTGGGTGGTAGAGGATGTCTATGTCGTAGTCTTTGACCAGCTCAAGCCACCTGCGCTGTCGCATGTTCAGATCCTTCTGAGTGAAGAAATACTTCAGACTCTGATGATCTGTATACACTCTGCACTGAGCTCCGTATAAGTAATGTCTCCAAATCTTGAGAGCGGACACTACTGCTGCAAGCTCAAGGTCATGAGTAGGGTAGTTCTTCTCATAATCCTTGAGTTGTCTGGAGGCATAGGCGATCACCTTGCCGTTTTGCATCAGTACTGCCCCTAGTCCCAACTTAGAGGCATCGCTGTAGATGTCAAAGCTGCTGGTGTCATCTGGTAGAGCCAAAATGGGAGCACTGGTCAATCTCCTTTTTAGCTCGCTGAAGCTGTTCTCACAGTCCTCTGTCCACTGAAATTTCCTGTTCTTCCTGGTAAGAGCTGTCAGTGGGGAGGCTATCCTGGAGAAGTCCTCTACAAATTTTTTGTAATATCCTGCTAATCCCAGAAAGCTCCTGATTTCGCTGGCGTTCTTAGGTCTCTTCCAGTTACTTACTGCTTCTATCTTGCTGGGATCTACTATAATACCATCCTTGGAGATGATGTGACCCAGGAAAGACACCTGATCTAGCCAAAATTCACATTTCGTGAATTTGGCGTAAAGCTGGTTCTGCTGAAGGATCTGCAATACTATTCTCAGGTGCTCTGCGTGTTCTTCCTGAGTTCCTGAGTAGATAAGAATGTCATCGATAAACACAATAACAAACTTATCTAAATACTCCCTGAATACTCTGTTCATGAGGTCCATGAATGTAGCTGGAGCATTGGTCACGCCAAAGGGCATGACTACGAACTCGTAGTGTCCGTATCTGGTCCTGAATGTCGTCTTAGGTATATCCCCTTCCTTGACTTTCACCTGATGATAACCCGATCTGAGATCTATCTTAGAGAACACTGCTGCTCCCTTCAGCTGGTCGAACAGGTCATCGATTCTGGGAAGAGGATACCTATTCTTGATCGTGACTTGATTCAGGGATCTGTAGTCTATGCACAGTCGCATGCTTCCATCCTTCTTCTTCACGAACAATACAAGCGCTCCCCATGGGGAGTGAGTCGGGCATATGAAACCCTTGTCGAGCAGCTCCTGTAGTTGCTCATGAAGTTCCTTCAGTTCTGCTGGAGCCATGCGATAAGGCGCTTTGGAGATAGGATTTGTACCGGGTATGAGCTCTATCTCGAAGTCAATCTCCCTGTCTGGTGCTAAGCCTGGTAATTCTTCAGGGAAGACTGCTGGGTAGTCACACACGACTCGGACCTCTGCTAGCTGTCGGTCCTTGTCCTGACCGGTGTTGACCACGTGTGCTAAGAACCCTGTACATCCTGAATCCATCAACCTCTGTGCCTTCATGGCTGAGAGAAACTTCTTGGCTTTTCTCTTTGGTTCCCCGCTGTATTCAAATTGCACTGCTTCTTCAGGTTGGAAGATGACTTTCTGTTTACGGCACTCTATGGTAGCACCGTATTTGATCAGAAAATCCATCCCAAAGATAATGTCATAGTCGGTCATCTCTAGCACTATCAGATCGCAAAAGAGCTCTCTGTCTGCTATAATGACCGGCACTGCTCTGAGCCAGTGCGTGGATGCCATGATCTCTCCCGAAGGTAGTGCCGTTAAGAATTGACCACTGAGTACCTCTGGGGGTATTTGTAATTTTTCGGAGAACATCCTGGCTATGTATGAATGGGTTGCCCCAGTATCAAATAGAACAGTAGCACTATACTGTAAAATGCTAATCTGACCTGTGACAACGGTCGAGGCATTGGCTACGTCCTCTCTGGTGAGTGAGTAGATCCTCGCGTTTGTCGTAGCTAGAGGGGCTTCTAATCTGCCCTGGCTGATGTGTGGACCTTCTAGAGCGGCCTGCATCTGGTATAGCTGAGCCGGCTGGCCTGCATACTGAATCTGCTGCGGCTGAGGAAGACTGGTCTTGGCCATGTGCCCTTCTTGTCCACATTCAAAGCATCCTCGTGTGCCCTTGCGACAAACTCCTGGGTGGAATTTCCCACAAGTAGCACACTTTGGATGACTGGGTCGCTTGCTAGATGGTCCTCCTTTTGGGTCACTCCCTGATTTGCGCTTGCTGTTGGAGTTCCCCTTCCAGTTGGAGCTGTGGCCTTGCTGTTTCTGAGTGTGAGAGTTTCCTTGGCCCTTGGACTCTGAAGCGACTTGCTTCTGCTGCTTTATGCTGTTCTGGTAATGCTCTGTGGTCAGGGCACTGCTCACTAACTCCTCGGTGGTTTGTGGCTTATGTATGCCACCAGCCACGTTCATTGCTATCTCTGGCCTCAGCATCTTGAGCATCAACCGGATTCGTTCCTTCTCTGTGCTGACTAGCTCTGGGCATAAACGAGCCAACCTGTTGAATTTCTTCACGGCTTCCTCCACTGAAAGGTTGCCCTGGCGAAATTCGATGAACTCGTCGTAACGGCGGTCTGTGACCCGCATGTGAAAGAACTCCTCGAAGAATTCTTTCTCGAAATCCGCCCATGACATCTGATTCACTGGGCGCTTCGCTCTGACTCTCTCCCACCACATACTAGCGTCCCCTGTCAGGCAGAAGGAAGCACATTTCACCTTCTCCTGCTCCGGCCAGTCCAGAAGCTCCATTATCCTCTCCAGTGTTTTGAACCATGCTTGAGCATCCCATGGTTCGCTAGTGCCTGAGAAATTCTCGGGCTTAACTCTCTGCCACTGATCAGGTAGGCTTCCTTTCTTGGCTCAGCTGCTGGGACTATGGGTGCTGGTACTGGTGCTGTTGGCTGAACTGGTGGAACCTCTATAAATGCTGGGGTTGCTAAGTTTGGCTCCGGGGTGACGGTAGGAGTATGCTGCTGGTTAGCCTTTAAGGTGGTTATTTCCTGTTGCTGTTCAGCTAGCTGCTGCTGTAACTGAGCCACCAGTGCTGTAAGATCTGGAGGAGGCACTGAACTGCCTGCCTCATTCTAGGGCTCAGTAGCTGGTGCCCGCTTAGCTGGGCGTCCTCGTGCCATTTCTAATGACATAGAGAACATACATAACTAAGGCATTCATAGTTTCACAACTACTGATATCATGTTTAAAACTATCACATACTAACAAGCGGTAGGCATATAAACATGAACTGTAACTAGAAAGCAGAACAATAAAGAGAGTAGAGGTATTCTTACTTGGAAGCTGTAGGCACGATGCTGATGTGTGTGTAGGAAGTAAGGAACACTGCTCTGATACCACTCTGTAACGACCCAACTCCTAGGTACTAATCTGTGAGCCGGATCGCTACATTAACTACTGAAACTATACTGTGCGGAAAGCTGGGCTAATTAAAATTTTGCTAACTAATTACTGTACCCGTGCTAGGAAAGACAATCTATGCCTCTCGGATATTCTACTAACTGTAATCAGACATTTCAATCGACCCGTGGGTCGATTGGGCTATCGGAACGATCCAAAGATCATTCCAGCTTACTACTGGCACGGAAGAAAGGTTCTGGAACGGTCGGCTGACCGATCCACAAAGCTCCACTTCTGTTCAGGGCTGGATCGTTCCATCGACCGATCCCCAAACTATACTGCGACTCTGTACACTACTGGATCGGTCGGCGGACCGATCCAGGAGTGGCTGGATCGGTCGGCAGACAGATCCAGGTATGCCTGGATCGGTCGGCTGACCGATCCAGGTATGCCTGGATCGGTCGGCTGACCGATCCAGGAACCTGCAGAATCCTGGGTTCGCTACTGTCCCGTGCTGGATCGGTCGGCAGACCGATCCAGGAATGGCTGGATCGGTCGGCTGACCGATCCAGGCACTCGCAGTTCTCCTGGAGGCTACTATATCGAGCTGGATCGGTCGGCTGACCGATCCAGGCACCTGGAAATCTCTTCGAGGCTACTGTATCTCGCTGGATCGGTCGGCTGACCGATCCAGTGGAACAGCTCAGACTCTGATCGGTCTGGAGACCGATCAGTGTCTGATTTCACTCGAGAATTCTGATTTCAGCACTTTGGCGTGCCAAAATTCCACATAACACCTAACTGATGCATCATAAACTATTCTAACATCATGTAATAACATTCTAGCATGAAAGTACTAATGTTCTAAGCATGTTAAGCTAAACAAGACATAGTTACTCAGCTAGAACAATTAGTAACAAGTCTAAAAGTAAAACTAGACATATTAAGTGCTAAAACTGAAACAAAAGTGTTTAGATCCCAAGGATCTTTATTCCAGACCCCTTGCTCACACACATCATCGTAGCATCGCCCTCCAGCCTCCACTAGTCCACTTTCCTTTTACCTGTATCTGCAGTATAAGGAAAATAGTATCTGTAAGCTTAAAGCTTAGTAAGAAACCATCTACCTCACTAAATCATGCATACGATGCGAATATGATTTTAAATCATGTTATTTGAAAATCATACTGAATATGCAAACATGGCATGACATGGTATCATACAAAACATGGCATAACATAAGCTGAACATATAGCTAACATGGAAAACTAAACTGAAGCATAATGCTGAGCTAAGTTGAACTAAAACAAGCTGCAATCAACTCAACTGATATAACTGTTTTGAGTTTTGAAAACTAGTACATAGTAAGTGAAAATACTAAACATGCTGCTGTAGGGCCCTGACAACTGTACTTGCTGTGCGCGCATCCCTACTAGACCCGGGGTTGCAAGTTCCGAATTTAGCAGGGTTTACTAGGTTATCTGAACCTAGGGACGACTGTGGGAGTCCAACCCAATGGATATCTAATCCAGTACAGTGCCGCTGCTGAAAGTAAAATACTGATATGCTAGTTAGCTGAATCTAGGTTATCTGAACCTAGAACTAGGTTGTCTGAACCTAGAACTAGGTTGTCTGAACCTAGAGGCGACTGTGGGAGCCCACCCATTTGGACATCTAGTCCCATATAAGCTAGAATAAACTGATTTACTGATCTAAATGCTTCTAATGCATTTATCTACGCTGTTTAAAATGCCTAAGTTGCATTTTAGCTGGTCTAGTCATTTTATCGAACACTTGGTGTGCCTAAACCCTCCTTTCCCTTAGGGAAATCACCTCTAGGCACCCAACAGCGTCTATGACCTCCAATTGAAGGAGAATAAACGTGTTCGGCCCATCTAAAGGTGCTAACTAAATCCCTAAATCTGAGAGGAGGGTTAAAACACCCTACATGTCAACAAAATCTGCATATTACTAATCTAATGCATAGAAAATCCAAACGGAGCTATTATACTGCAGGTGAGGGGTTTCTTACCTCCTATTCGTAATTTCTTATGATTCTATTCGCTAGAACTCCGGTGGAGATGACCTTCTTGACGAACCGCTCACGTCTTTGCGTTCCTCTCGCGGAGAAGAACCTTCTCCGTGTTGGAGTCGTCGCCGGAAGGTGCTCCCTTGAGCCCTTGGGGCTTGGTGTGCCGAGAGAGAAAGGGGAGGAAGAAGGTGTCGGCGTTGAGGGTTTGGAGAGGGAAAAGTCGCGTGAGGTGAGGAGGTGCCGAACCAATTACTAAACCCAAACCCTACTTAAGTTTATATTTATATTAAGTGGTTTAATGAACCCAACTCTAATATAAATATATTTGGTTCTCCTTTCTTTCAGCACAGCCCTGCTGGGTCAACTGGTTATTGGCCTTGTCCACTAAACCATAGGTCTCGGGTTCGATTCCCCGCCTAGGCCGTTTTACGCTTATATTTATTTTTGCTACTTCCGCTACTCGACAAATTCCGGAAAAATATCTAAAAATTCCAGAAAAATCGTAGATAAATTCTAATGCAAGTTTGAGAATTTTCGGGCGTTACACCATATCTACTGAAGTCATCAGTAAATGTGATGAAGTATCTATAACCTCCTCTAGCAGTGACATTGAAAGGGCCACATACATCACTATGTATGAGTCCTAACAAATCAGTCGCTCTCTCGCTGTACCCACTAAAGGGAGTCTTGGTCATCTTGCCTCGTAGGCATGACTCGCATATCTCATATGATTCAAAATCAAATGAGTCCAGCAAACCATCCTTATGGAGCTGGGATAAACGCTTGTCATTTATATGACCTAAGCGACAGTGCCAGAGATAAGTTTGGTTCATGTCATTTGACTTGAACCTCTTGGTACTAATGTTATAGATAGGGCTCTCAAGGTCTAGAATATAGAGTCCGTTTATTAGTGGTGCACTACAATAGAACATATCTTTTAAATAAACAGAACAACATTTGTCTTTTATTATAAAAGAGTATCCTTTCTTGTCTAAACAAGAAACTGAAACTATGTTCTTAGTAAGAGCAGGCACATAACAACAATCATCTAAATTTAGTACAAGCCCAGAGGGCAGAGATAGCTGATAAGTTCCTACAGCAACAGCAGCAACCCGTGCTCCATTGCCTACTCGTAGGTCCACCTCGCCCTTTGCCAATGCTCTGCTATTTCTCAGCGCCTGCACATCAGTACAAATGTGAGAAGCACATCCAGTATCTAATACCCATGATGTAGAAATAGATAGATTGACTTCTATAACATATATACCTGAAGTGGAAGTCTCACTTCGCTTCTTCTTAAGATCTTCCAAGTATACCTTGCAGTTCCTCTTCCAGTGCCCGGTCTGACCGCAGTGGAAGCAGGTAGCATCCTTGGCGACCCCTCCTTTAGGCTTCAGTGCCTTGCCTTTGCCCTTGGCTTGGGACTTTCCTTTGCCTTTGGGCTTGCCTTTGCCCTTATGCTTCTGGACCATCAGAATGGGCTTAACCTTCTTAAGGTTAATCTCAGCAGTTCGTAACATACTAAGGAGCTCGGGCAGTGGCTTGTCAATCTCGTTCATGTTATAGTTCAGAACGAATTGACTATAGCTATCCGGCAAGGATTGCAAGATTAAGTCAGTGGCCAGCTCTTGGCCAAGTGGGAACCCCAGTCTTTGTAGGTTCTCTATGTACCCAATCATCTTGAGTACATAAGGACCTACGGGAGCCCCGTCTGACATCTTGCACTGAAACAGTGCCTTAGAGATCTCAAATCTCTCATACCTCGCTTGTCCCTGATATAGTTTGCGAAGATGCTCAACCATATCGTAAGCGTCCATCAACTCGTGTTGCTTCTGAAGCTCAGAGTTCATGGTCACGAGCATTAGACAAGACACATCTAATGCGTCATCTTGATGCTTCTTGTAAGCATCTTTGTCTCATGGGGCATTGGCGGAGGAGCCTCGGGAATGGTGCTCGAGCGTCGATTCGTTCACGGGTGAGAACTATTCTCGGTTCTGTATCGATCCAGGAAGTTTGCTCCGTTGAGCTTGTCCTTCTCAAGGACAGATCGCAGGGAGAAGGAATTCGTGTTTGACGTCATGGTTATCTACAACAGAAAATTTGCAAAAATAAATATCATATTCTTTTAAAATCATTTAATTAGGTCTTTAATTAAATGATGCTCCCACTGAATTCTATAATTCTTGTGGGACAAGATCCACATCATACTAACCCTTGAGTTAGCTTTGGCTAATACGCTCAAGGCTTAGTATGATCGGTAGGTAACGATTATCAATTACATCTCTATGCAACTCTTGTTTATAAAATCAATATCCTCATTTATATTAAAACTCGAGTTAGCTTTGGCTAATACGCCCGAGAGTTAATATAGATGTGATTTTGACCTATCTTTTCCAACCGTTGGAAGAATGCCTATAGTTGACTCGATCCAACCGAGTAACTAGGAATACTCAATCTAATTGAGTTTGTATTCACCCATGCGTTGATAGGCGGGACCAAAATTGTCCCTCCGTACCCTACCAAGATAATATGTATTGCTCTGCTTTGGCAGATTCAACAATACATGTGATCGAGGTAGTGATAGGTATCATGGCACGGTTAGGCATTAGAGTTGAGTCGATTGAGATCCAATCTAATCGAAAAAGGATGCATCTTGTGCACGACTTAGATCTAATCTAATCGCAAGGGTGCATCATGTGCACGACTTAGATCTAATCTAATCGTAAGACACTAATTAATTAACTACTTATTAAATATGCATCACATACACAAGCAATTAGTTAATCTATTTGTGATTTAGTCATGGCCCTACTACGATCTTCTCAAGCCAATGAGAAGATCGATTGGTCAACCTAGGGTCAACAGCTTCTCCAAGCTCCTCCCTTTGACCTGTTAGAGTGTATACTAAAAGCCTAGCTTTTGGTATAAACATTTATCTAGAAATAAGAATCACATTGGTCAAATGTCTACATTTATGATAAATGTAGTTGCTCAATTAATTTATATTGTAGATAACATGGTGTGTGGTGTCACATACAGAAGATCATGTTATCGGTTCCTTATAAATTATAAACAGTAGCTCACGACCAAGATGGAAAGGAACAAACCATTGGAAGGTCGTAGTGTAATTAGGTATTAGTTTATCTTAACTATATAATTACACTAGTACACTTAGAGTGTATTGAGTAGGACCATTTGAGGTCGTTCCTTTTATACTGACTTTATAAAGGAACAAATACCTCAGTTATTATGGAAGTGTGCTCTTAATCCTAATATAATAACAATCACATATATTTGATATTTATTTCTTTAATTTATCAATGGGTGAGATTTAGTTCGATGAATCAATAAGCCCGATAAGTTGGGAAATGATATCACTTATAGTGTGTGTTGTTGATTATAGAAGGAAACTGTATCCTAGTAATCTAGGTTGAGAATGTCCTCAAGAGGAGCTCATAAGGATTGTCATGTTAAACCCTGCAGGTGGACTTAGTCCGACATGACGATAAGGTTGAGTGGTACTACTCTTGGACTAAGATATTAATTAAATGAGTTGTCAGTAACTCGCTTAATTAATGGACATTTGACATCTTAAACACAGGGAGACTAACACACTCATAATAAGAAGGAGCCCAAAATATAATTTGGGATTGGTGCGGTAGTTCAATAATAGTTCTTTAGTGGAATGAATTATTATTGATGGAATTAAGTTGTGTGTTCGGGGCAAACACGGGAAGCTTAATTTCATCGGGAGACCAAAACCAATTCCTCCTCTCGGTCCCTATCGTAGCCTCTTGTATATAGAGATTTATACCCACCACATACCCACCTTCTTACCCAACCAATAGGGGCCGGCCAAGCTAAGCTTGAAGCTCAAGCTTAGGGCCGGCCAAGCCTAAAGGTTGGCCTTAAGGTGGCCGACCAATAGCTTGGAGCCCAAGCTTAGGTGGCCGGCCACATCATATTAAAAAGGATTTTTTATTAAAATTATTTCTTATGTGGATATCATAGTTTTAAAAGAGAGTTTAAAAATTAAATCTTTCCTTTTAAAGCCTTCTACAAAAGATTAAGAAAAGATTTGAAATCTTTCCTTATTTGTAGATTGAAAGGAGATTTTATTTTTAAGAAAAACTTTCCTTTTTAACTTTGATAATAATTTAAAAGAGAAGTTTAAAAATTAAATATTCTCTTTTATTAGTTTCTACAAAAGATTAAGAAAAGATTTGATATCTTTCCTTATTTGTAGATTGAAAAGAGATTTTAATTTTTAGAGATAACTTTCCTTTTGGAAATTATCCACATGTTTAAAAGAAGAATTTTAATTTCCTTTTTATTAACCAATCATGAAGGGATAAAAATTATTGAAGAAATTTTTATAAATTTCTAGAAACAAATTAGGAAGTTTTAATTCTTGTGTGAATTAAATTTTCCTTGTTTTGGGGAATTAGAAGTGGTCGGCCATTATTATTAAAAGAAGAAAATTGTTTTTTAATTAAAATAATTTTTCTTTATGACAAAAAGAATTAAGGAATTTTTTATTAAAATTTCCTTATTTGTCAAGACCAAGGATTATAAAAGAGGGGGTAGAGGTGCCTTCATGGGCGATCAACTCTATTATTCTTCTCCTCTCTTTTCCTCCTTGGTGGCCGGCCCTAGCTTCTTCCTCTTCTCTTCTTCTTATGGCCGGCGGCAACCTTTCTTGGAGCTCTTGATGGTGGCCGGTTCTATCTAGGAGAAGAAGGAGAGAAAGGTGGTTTTGTTTCTTGTATCCCTTGGAGCTTGGTGGTGGTGGCCGGATCTCTACTTCTCTTGGAGAATTGTGGTGGCCGAAACTTGCAAGGAAGAAGAAGGTGCTTGGTGATTCTCATCTCGGAAGATTGTTGCCCACACAACGTCCGAGGTTAGAAGAGGAATACGGTAGAAGATCAAGAGGTCTTTCTAAAAGGTATAACTAGTAATTTTTCTTTCCGCATCATGCTAGTTATTTTTGGAAATAATACCAAATACAAGAGGCTTATGTTCTAGTATTTCGAATATGTTTTTCCAAGTTGTGTTCTTTTGTTTTGTATTTTTTCCCTTGTGATTTGATTGTTCTTTTCGGTTAACCTAAAGTTATTTTAGGAAATTAAATATTAGCTTTCTATAAAAGGTTTTGTCTAGTCGGTGGTGGTTGCTCCCATATCCAAGAAGGTCGTGTGCCTCGCCACGTCAGTACTGGGAACCAATTATGGAAATTAATATTTAATGGAATTAATAACTTAAGGTGATTTGGGTCGAACGTGTTAAGTTCCGCAGGAGACCCAAGTCAAAACCTAAAAGAACAAATAGATTAAGTTTTGGATCAAACGTGTTAAGTTCCGCAGGCGATCCAAAATTTAATTTAAAAGAACACATGGTAGCTAGGAAAAGGTTCAGACCTTTGTACAAAATTTTTGTACAGTGGAACCTCTAGGCTTTCCGAGTAGCAACCAACTATTGAGATCTAATCTAATCGAAAAAGGTAGTGATAGGTATCACGGCACGGTTAGGCATTAGAGTTGAGTCGATTGAGATCTAATCTAATCGAAAAAGGATGCATCTTGTGCACGACTTAGATCTAATCTAATCGCAAGGATGCATCATGTGCACGACTTAGATCTAATCTAATCGTAAGGCACTAATTAATTAACTACTTATTAAATATGCATCACATACACAAGCAATTAATTAATCTATTTGTGATTTAGTCATGGCCCTACTACGATCTTCTCAAGCCAATGAGAAGATCGATTGGTCAACCTAGGGTCAACAGCTTCTCCAAGCTCCTCCCTTTGACCACCTTGTGTTGCTCGTGCCCGCCTCGGAACTCCGTCTCGTGTGGACCCTCCACCGCTCCAATTTGTAAATTACAATTTGAAACTCGAGTTACATTCGAGTCTAAATCTAATTTACAACAAGAATATAAGAGAAGGCACGACGCGCAGGTCGCGAATAAATAAAACATACAACATGCGCAAACACATAACGGCACGCAGGCTGTATTATGAATTACAACACAACCAATCATATTGGGTTTTTGGGCCATGACTATCACAAAATTATTATATAATTCAAAATTATATATTTTCATAATTTTCTATAATTTTAAAATTAATTTTTACAATTTTTACGAGTAAAATTTCCCAGCGGTCCCGTTTAGCGGTTTCGGGCGCAATCGCGGAACGGATCCCCTTGCGGGGCCCAGGGGCAGCGCCCCTACCCGCGATCTAACCATCGCGAGGGTTCCTTTGTGATCCAATAGCGCCTAAACCCGCTGTCCCAAAACGATTTGGGCCGAGACATCGCCGTTTCGGAAAAATCTTCCCAGCGGGTTCGTTTTTAGCGATTTCGGGTGCAATCGCGGAGCAAATCCCCTTGCGGGGTTAGGGGCAGTACCCCTACCCACGATCTAACCATCATGAGTTGCTCCTTTGCGATCTAATGGCACCCAAGTCCGCTGTCCCAAACGGATTTGGGGCAAAACGAAGCCGTTTTGGAAAAATCTTTCCGGTAGCCGAAGCCTACAAGTGCCGAGACACTTGTGCTTTGCTTCTACGGAAAAATTACCCATAAAAACTATAAAATCATAATTTTACAGAAAATTATAGAAACTTTTAGTTTTCATAAAACCAAAAACAAACTCGTACAAGCCTTGCACGTGGCTCTGATACCACTGTTGGGTTCGTCGGGCCGCGAAAATCGCTTTTCGCGTCGCGGAAACCCCGAATCACCCAAGGTCAACGGATCCGTGCAAGGAAAAACCAAAAATAAATACGAGTACGAATTTGAAAAACCTTTTAGATCTACTCCTAGATCTATGTGTTAAGAATATACCTTTGATGCGCGCCCCACGCGAATCCCGCTCGTCCAAATGATGCCGGATCTCAAGACCGTCAAGTGTCGGTCCTCTAGAAGTATCCACACGGACACACTAGATGGAGGTGACCAAAAACCAAGGTGTGCTAGCACCTATGTGGTTCGGCCAAGGAAGGAGGAGAGGGAGAGGGAGAGCTTGAGAGGAAGAAGAAGAAGATACACCACATCAATGGAAAATGAATTCCCCATTCAAACCAAAGTGGCCGGTCACTTCTCCTTTGTGTAACTCCCCATTAAATGCAATTAATGTGAAGTTATTAAGAAAATGGCTTTGTAACTTCCATGAGGTGGCACCCATGATGATGTGGAATATCATCATTGGCCCACCTAATGCCAACTCACCAATGAGGTGGCAAAAGGTCAAGTCAAAATTGACCTTTGGTCTTCCTTCTCAAGTCAAGTCAAACTTGACTCAATCTCTACCATGGTGGATCTAATCCAACCATTTGATTCGAGTCAACTTAAATTAATGAATCTAATTCATTAAATTAAATTGATCCAATGAGTCAAAATCAAAATTAGACTCATTGAACACATGAATCAACTTGAGTCGAACTCAAGATAGCCCAATTAGGATTACTCTTAATCCAATTTGATTCATCAAATGAATCTAATCCTCTTGGTTCATCATATGAACCTAATCTCCATCTAATTGCCCTAAGTGTGTGACCCTATAGGTTCTTGTAACGTTGGCAATGCCCTAAACTCATTTAGGAGCATAAGTAATGAGTGGTATCTAGCAATACATCATTACTACCCAAGTTACAAGAATGTCGAGATCCGACATCACCTTGTGACTACTAATTGTGACTCCTCACAATATATGTGACATTGTCCTTCTATCCTAGACATCTAGATTGATCAATATGAGGCATAGACCGTGTCATCCTCTAATCAATCTAAATCTTGAACTCCAAGTAGACTCACTCGATCAAATGAGCTCAACATCTAATGTTGACTCATTTGGGCATGGTCATGCACTTAGTGGTCTCACTCTATCAAGAATACTGATGTCGCTCCCGTCATATGGGAGGGATAGATCCCATCTACATCACTCACATCCCTCTACATAATTCGTTATATACCCAGTAATCGCCTTTATATTCCACCCAGTTACGGGTGACGTTTGACGAAACCAAAGTACATAACTCCTTATGTAGGGATCCATGGTGACTTCAGGTCAAAGGACTAATAGTCATACTAATAGACACATGAGAAAGTATATGACACTCATATAACGATCCATGATACTTTCTCATGGCGGGTCATTCAGTATACATTCTCTAATGCATACCCATGTGTCAGCTTGATATCTCTATATCCATGATTTGTGAGATCAAGTCATCGAGCTGACCTACATGCTAGTCTTATTGTATTAACATTGTCCCTGAATGTTAATACTCGACTAGGAATGATTTAGAGTAGTGTTCCCTATATCATCTCACTATCGATTCAACTAATCGATTGATATAGGTATGAACCTTCTACTCAAGGATGCTATTATACTTAGTCTATTTGACACTAATACAAATAAGTATAATATCCAAACAAATGCCTTTATTAATATACAAGAATATGATACAATGAGTCCATACAATCATCAAATGATTGGCTCTAGGGCTCTAACTAACACTGGGTTTCCTTCCTCTAACATCTAGAGATGTTGATTAAGTTCAAATAATGCTTGAACTTCTATGTGGTCACTGGTTTTATTAGCATGTTTGCAGCATTGTCTGCAATGTGAACCTTCTCAAGTTGAATTTTTTCGAAAGCAATCAACTCTCTGATCTTGTGAAACCTCACATTAAAGTGCTTGATTCTCACATGATACACCTAATTCTATGCTAGATAGATAGCACTCTAACTATCACATAACAACTTAACTCCACCTTACTGAACACCCAGTTCTTTGACAACCCTGTAAGCTATAAAGATTCCTTCGCTCTTCAGCTGCTGCCATATACTCTGACTCCGTAGTAGATAATGTAACAATAGATTGTATCATATATTTCCAATAAATAGGTCCTCCTACCATAGTGAACAAGTATTATGTAGTAGACCTCTCATTATCTAAATTTCCTACATAGTCTGCATCTACGTACCCAACAACTAAAATATCTTTTAGTTGTCTACTGAACATAATATCATAATCAGTTGTATTTCTCAAGTATCTGAAAATCCACTTCACTGCATCCCAATGTGGTCGACTAGAATTTGAGAGAAACTTACTTATCATACTAACTAGTTGTGCCAAATCTAGTCTCATGCAAACCATGACACACATCAGACAACCAACAGCACCATCATAAGGAACCTTTGGCATCTCTTAGATCTTGTCATTCGTCTTTGGACATTGTGTATTGGATAACTTGAAGTGATGTGCTAAGGGTGTGATCACTGACTTTGCATTCTTCATGTTGAATTTATCCAGTACCTTCTCCACATAGCTACGTTGAGACAATCATAATTTCCCTACAGCTTTATCCCTGTGAATCTCCATCCCAAGAATCTTCTTGGCATCTTCCAAATCTTTCATGTAAAATTTCTTACTCAGTAGCCTCTTCAATTTGTCAACTTTTTTCATTTTCTTCGCAACAATGAGCCTGTCATCTACGTATAGTAGTAAGAAAATCAGTGATTCATATGCAGTAGTCATACTCACCTCTCCTATATTTGTTTTGAATTATGTATGAATCAAAATATTTATATCATTGCCTAGGATATTGTTTTAATCTATAGAGTGATTTCTTTAACTTGCAAACCAACCACTCTTGTTTAGGCTATGTTATAAAAATATGCTCCTCCAAATTTCCATAAAGAAATGGTGTCTTCACATTCATTTGCTCCAGCTGCAAATCGTGATGTGTCACCAAAGCCAACACCGCTCTAATTAACGTATGTCTTACCACTGGAGAGAAAATTTCTTCATAGTCAATTCTCTTTATCTGTGAATACCCCTTTGCTACCAACCGAATCTTGAACTTCACTTTTTCTCCCTTTGACATTGCTTCTTTATTCTTGAATATTCACTTGCACCCTATAGCTTTCTCTCCTTCAGGAAGTTCCACTAGATCCCACGTTTGGTTCTTATGCAACGACTCTATCTCCTTTGTCATAACACTCATCCATATATCCTTCTCAGAGTTGTGTATTGCCTCCTGAAAAGATGTAGGGTCTCCTCTACTAGTGATAAGTGCATAAGATACCAAGTCTTCGAATCTATATCTAGTGGGTGGTTTTACGACTCCTCTCATTCTACCATCAGTTATAATGCGATGCTCCGTGTGTTCTGAACTAAAATCATCGGAGTCATAAGTCTCTAGCTCCACCTGCATAACATCTTTTTTCATGTTGCTCTGTGGTATTTCCTTTCCTTTTTCCTAAGTACGTTGTAGCATGGTTTTCTCGTCAAATACCATATTTCTATTGATCATCATCTTATTTATGTTAGAATCCCAAAATTTGAAGCATTTAACTCCTTTCTGATTTGCCACAGCCAGTTGACCAAGGCTGGATCCCTGATCGGCCTGCCCTCTGCTGCATGGATCACTGCTTGGATGCGAGGAAGTCGATCTTGTATCTCTTTGAGCTTCTCCTCCACGTCAGTGAGCAGATCCCAGTGGTCAGAAACATGGGACGCGACGAAGCTGGCCAACTTATCGATGATGTAGCCCGCAAACCATTCTCCGACCATCATCGCGACCCCGACTATATCCATGTTTGTGATTTCTGCTGGAGAGGACGAGAAAGGGACGGAAACAGGGTCCTTGAGTCGGAGAACTAGAAGCCTTTTGAAGTTTGATATCTACTTTTTATTTTTTTTATTTTAAAAATAAATAAATGTGTTTATTCGGGTTGTGGTTTATGAGATTCAACTGTAGACATTTTTGACTTATATGAGAGATTAGAAGTGATGAATTAGCGATTGTGACGCAATAACTATTTGTCCTCTTTGGACAAATGAATCCATGTATCATGATATAGGGATGACAATGGATAAAATTTAGATAGGATTTTATATTTTTCGTACTCATCTCTATTTATTATATATATATTCATACTCATCTCTATACCCATTGGGTATTTAATTTTCATATTCATTCTCATACCCGTCAGAGTTTCGGATACTCATGTCTTATCCATCATCCTATTATTCCCTACCATTCTCATTTTAAAAAAATATTTTAATGTACTTGTCAGCTCTTCTTCGTCTCGCGCCCTTTCGATCGGGTGAACATTTTCCGTGGAAAAGAAGATGAGATGCATGTTGATAACAGGATAAAGAGACAAACTAAGTTTTTTTTTCTAAGATGAAAAACGGGTTAAAGTTTTTCTTTTCCAATAAAAAATGAGACTTATAAATAAATAAATATATCGGGTATCGGGCAAGGTATGGGTAGGATTTTACCCCATTCACTATCATACTCATACTCAAAATACCCATATCCAAATACTCATTTACTATAATTGGGTATAAAAATTCTCACCATATCCTCCTCTATTCGGATCAGATGTCATATTATCCATCGGATTCGGTTGAAATTGTCATTCCTATCATCGTTGTTGGCACTATACAGGAGAATTCCCAATTTAGGTTGGATTGAATTGATTTAACCTATCAAATACGATTAAGTTAAAATTTTATTAATTCATTTAAAGATAAGTTAAGGTCATCGGACTCACTTAGACTCATGATCTATGTAAATCAACTTAATCAAATAATTTAAATAGATAAATTAAAATTTTATTAACTCATGAAGATAGTTAAGATGAGCCGACTCTATGATCCGTATTAGCCAACCATATTGACTTGTGGGTTAAAAAAAGGAAAATTGAATGAGCTATAAGTTTCATAAATTTATGATATGACGTCTGATATCAAGAATATTTTAAAATTTAGTTGACAAAATAATTATTCTATTTAATTCGTAATTTAAATTTTAAAACAAATATACTGCAATCGGTCTTAGATTGTATTAGAAATTTCTCAACTCATGGAGATGACGAGTCGATCCATTTACTGTGCCAAATGATAAGTCCGCCTTGGATTCTCAGTCTGACAAGCCTCCAGTCTACCCTCCCGTTGGATGTAAATAGAATACGACTTTTTACCTAAAGAAAGGTAACAGTTTCTTTTATTTATTTTATTTATCAAAAAAAAAAACAAAACAAACATCTTAATTTTAAAACTATAAAAAAAATCAAAAATAATATTAATTTCTTCTTACCTCTCTTAACAATCTCTTAAATCCCTCTCTTCATATTAGGGATGACAATTTTCCCTGCGGGTTTGGGACTCCGCGGGGAAAACCCGAAATGGGGATGGGGATCCCCGATTTTTCGGGGATGGGACGGGTTTGGGGCGGGTATGGGAATACTATCCCCATCCCCGAACCCGCCCCGAATATTATTATTATTAATATTAATAGATAATAATATGATTTTTTAAAAAAATACTAATAATAGTGTTAATATTAATATTAAAATTTTTGAAAATATTATTAATAATATTATTATTGATATTGATATTAATATTAATATTATTATTAATAATTATTATTAAATAATAATAATAATAATATAAATTAATTTAGAAATGGGGCGGGGATGGGGAATCCCCGAACCCATGGGTTCGGGTTCGGGTTCGGGTTCGGGGAATCCCCGAACCCGAAAAAATGGAAACGCGGCGGGGATGGGAATGGCAAACCCGGCCCCGCCCCGCCCCGCCCCGTTGCCATCCCTACTTCATATATTGTTTTTCAATTCATCCCTGGTGGATCTAATATGAGAAAATATTAGATTTACATTGGGTCTGATATAAAAAAATATCAGATTCATGCTGGGCTTGATGTGAAAAAATAACAAATCCACACTGGGTCTGATATTGGGCTAGATCAAGCCCACACTGAACTTGATATGAGAAAATATCATGTCCACGTTGGATTTGATATAGACAATATAAACCCCAACGTAGGTCTAATATTGGACCATATCAAACCTAGTGTGAATTTGATATTGGACCATATCAGACCTACGCATTGGATCATATTAGACTTAGTATAAGTCTGATATGAGAAAATATTAGATCCACGATGAATCTGATATGGGATCATATCAGGTCCAACGATGAACTTGATATGGAAAAACATCATACTCTTTTTAATCCTTAAAAAAGAAGATGTATTAAAAAATGCCAAAAGAGATAAGAATTTAAGTGGTTGACGGAGGAATAGAAAAAGAATAACACTATTTTTCATGTTTTTTTTCGTAGTTTTGTAAGCTTTAGGTAAATCAGAAAATGTGACCGTCTCTGTTGTACAAAATCGAATAGAATAGATCTGATATACTTATGCCTTAATTTCTCTATGAAAAATTAACTGATATCCACTTAATCTTTCAACCTCTTGAGCTCATCGTCTATTTTCTTACTAATGCATGAAAAATTCAGTAGTTCCTCCTAGTGAATGATAAATGCTATTAGCTCTTAGTTTATGAAAATTGTTTTATTTTTAAAACAATTGGATTATCAATTTTGGAACGCAGTTTAAATTGAAATCAGTCAAAATTAATGCAAAAATATGTATGTTTTATTATTGAAAAAGAGTACTTAAAATTATTAAATTTTAAGCTATGGGTATTGATGTTTTGGGCTGGGCCCTAACTTGGGCTTGGGTTAAGAAAGAGCTTGTGCCCACGTTAGGATAATTAATTAATGGATCATTAACTTATCCATTACATCTCCCACTTAATCTTCTTAGATATATAGAACATTTTATTCTCAAGCACACCACATTCTTGCTAGAGTCAGCACTACAATATATATATTTTTTGTTAATTATTATTCCCTCTCATAAACTAACTTGTAATCATTGTTCATTTAGGTTTGGAAGAAAAAAAAAGTTTTAAGTTTGTGGGAATCACCCCACAGAATGCCTAACATATATCATAGTTTACTTATTCACAAGAAGTTTGAACTTCACAAACAGCAATTCTTTTTCTTGATGATTCATAAACAAGGTAGAATGATCATTTCGCAGTTCATCATCTTCTTGTTTTTGTAATTGTGCCTGAGCCGAGAATTATCAGTTTTCAGTTCATAAATCATTGCTAAAAGAAGCAGTACCAAGAGACAAGAAGCCTTTCGACATGGATTCAAATTCCCTGTATGCGTCACTCCAAATTTAAGAGATGGAAAGGATACATCAGCATCCTGATCACATCAATATCCATCTTGCGCATATAATTGCTCCTACAAGAGGAGCATGTGGGCGACCATGGCCGATCAGAGAGCATGCATGATGCAAGGGAGAGTTGTTTCCCTGCCACAAGAAGAGGTTGAAATCAGCACAATGGAAGGTCAACTTCTAGAATAAATTCGGTTGCACTTTGCATCAGCAGCACACATGCTTCAGAATCCACTCGGTGCACGAACTATGTTTACAGGTCGATCAGGATCCGCTGTCTCTCGAAAGCGATCCAACAACAACCATCTCAATTCCAAGACATGCGATCAAGTTGAAACGAACCATATCGAGAAAACGAACATGAGGATCGACTATATATGTTCATGGGTCAGTGAGGATTTGCAGTACCTTGAAAGAGATTTATCATAAGCTCCAAAAGGATGTCTCTTCCAAGAGAATATCACCCTGGTCCCCGATACTAACAGATGGAAATGGTCCAAGAACAGCCCTATATGCCCAATTGCCACCACCAGACCAGATAGGCCATCTGAACATTTCTAAATGACAGAATAAAAAAGGCTTCTAATGGTTCAAGATTAGTTGAAACTGACAATTAAACAAAAGAACAGGTAGCTGTTCATCCGTCACTATCGTTTTGTGCCTATATGTAATCCTTAGACATTTACTATCATCAGATTGTCTTGTTTAAGTTATATGCATAGCTTCCTTTTCTGCCAAGTTTTCTCTTCATGATTAATCTAATGAAGATAGATAAATAAACCGTATTATGTGTAATGGTTGTCGAGTGATAATCAACGTCTCTATTTCAACAAAAATACTCATTAATTGATGACGGCATTTATTTTTATTGATCATTGTTTGGTGGTTATCAATGTTTCTTCGAAAGCAAATGGCAATGAGACATTCATTAAATTGACAATGAAATGGCGAGGGTTATGATTATAACTGGGCACCTCTCTCCTTTCCTTCAAAGATTTAACTGTAGAAACTGTCACAGAGCTAGCTGCTGACCAAATCCACAAGCATTTTAATTTCCTATAAACAAACTTCGCCATGGGCATCAATGGGGGAAGAAGAAAAGATGGAAGAATTGGCCAGGGTTGGGTTAGGTGTGAGAGAGTTCAAATGTCAAAACATCCCCTTGCGCCTTGTCCTCTTCTCGCACGTCTCGTTCTCAGCATTTTTGTCTTTGAGGCCGTCAATTCCAACGGCAACTCTTTCAGCCCTCTCTTTACTTTCCGTCGATCACTTTATATTAATTCCTTCGTTCGCTATATGTAGCTTCCTCGAGGGCCTTTCTTTGACATGGAGAACTCAACCCACTCGTCGGTCGATGCCTCGTCCTGTTCCTACGAAGAAGAGAGTGGTTGGACCACCTACTTCGAGGACTTCATGGAGTCGGAGCAGAGGAGGAGAGCGGCAGGCGATTCCTCCTCCAGAGTTGCCGCAGGCAATTCCATGATCTCGGATGCAGCTTCCTGTGCTCCGAGGATCAAGACGGCCAAGGGGCAGCCGCCGACGGCGGGCCTGGAGGTGTCTGAAAAGTACAGGAAGTTGAGCTTGAAGAGGAGGAAGGGAAGGAGGCTGCTGGAGGACGACGCCTTGGAGGACACAGCGAGCTCGCCTGTTAACAGCCCCAAGGTGCTGAATTGTTTCCATCATCTTTTCTTAGTTTTCAGGGAGAAAAACTCATCTAATTTATGTGTTGCTCGAAAAGATCACTCCTTTGAGTGCAATCCCAAGCAAGAAGGATCAAAACCAGGACACTGCTCTGGTAAACTAAATAATCAATCGATGAAAGATTGTTTTCCTCTGAAGTTCTTCTGTCCAGATTTTAATTTGGAGTCTACTGGTCCTTGTTGCAGGAGGATGGTTTTGTAGAGAGGGCGAGTGAATGCTCGGAGCTGAAGAAGAGAGGGCTCTGTTTGGTCCCTTTGTCCATGATCGACTTCATAGTTTGAAAGTTTTATGAAATTAAATTGCATAGAAAAGGGTGAAATGGAGTCTATAAATGATGAAAGAACAAAGAAACAAAATTGGATGTATCTAATGTTTATTTACAATTGATGAATGATAAAGTATTATATTACAGTATATTTTAATTAGGAATAATTGTATGTATTTTCAAAACTAGTTTTATTAAAATAATTAATACCCAAACATTAGAGGATATAAGTCTGTTTCTTTGTTTAGGTGATAGATAAATAAATAATAGTACCTTTAGCATTCGAGCAGTTGAAATAAAAGAAAAAGTTGAAAGGGAAGTGCAATCTCTGTCGTCGACATTATCATCATACAGTGGTTGGACTAGTGATCATTTGATCGAATTGAATGCGGACTTGAGTCGACTTAATCCATTTATAAGATCAACTGATTAGACTACAAGTTTATTAATCCTATTTATGAACTATAAATTTAATGGAATCGACTTAACCTAACACAAATTTGGAAAAATGACCTTTTATTTAGCTTTATTTGATACTGCTCTCCTGTCATTATATTATTTGGACGTTTTCTTCTCACGATCTTTTCGTAGTTTTTGCGATAGTTTCCGAAAGAAAGTGTTTTTTTTTTATTGTCGTCTAATTGCTTCGCATTTTGAGATAAATAATTTTAGCATTGTAATTGCCCTAAACATGGCTTGTAAGAGACTGTTGAAGAAGAAACGGACGCAAGGGGAAGGGATGTTGAAGTAGAAGACGTTGACGCGAGGGAAAGGGAGACTCGAAAATTAAGAAAAGTAATTATAGGAAAGGACGTATATCATACTTAAAAGTATCTAGATAATAATTTGATAAAAAATTATCTAGATAATAACTTGATAAATATATTAGTAATTTAATTTTCTATAGAGATATAAGAAATTGAAAGTTGTTGAGTTGTCATACGTTCGCAAATAAAATAAAAATCAATCTTCATATGTTTTGTACTCGTATGAAAAATTAGATTTGCCGAGATAAGTCACTCTAATATTATCACACCAGATTTTGAATATAGCGATTGAGGAAAAATATAATTCCGAAAGAAGATATTGTAGTCAAATAATTTTGGACATCGTGTTAGTCATAACTTTATATTCAAATTCAGTACTTGAGTAAGACACGGTAGATTGCGTCTTTAAAAGCTAAAAAATAAGATTTCCCCTAAGAAATATAGCATACCTACTAGTAGAATATCTATCGTAGGTAGATCATGCTTAATCTGTATCATTGTAAGAATTTGTTGGTGCTATATCTCCTAGGTCAAGGTTGACCAGTTTAATTAAGTTTGAGTTGGCTCAAGTTTGAGTCTTGATATTTGAGTTTTGATGTTTAACAATATATGGAGATTGTAGGTGTAATTATCTGTTTGGGAAGATTATTGATATAATTTCTCTCTAATCAAGGTTCGACCAGTTTGATATGAAAAATAGTCAAGTAGGTTAACGTTGACAAGATATTTGATTGGGAAAATCTAACAAGAGGTTAGGTAAGGACAAGACCAACATGATGGTTGGCAGAAGAAGAAGAGTCAAGTAGGTCAAGGTTGACCAAATACTTGACTAAAGAATCTTGGTGAGTAAAGTCAAGTGAAAGCTCTAGTGAGTAAAATTAGGCAAATGAGAAATCCTGGTAAGTGAAGCCAAGAGAAAGCCCTAATAAGTGAAACTAGGCAGATGAAAAATCCTAGTAAATGAAGATAGGTGAAAAACCCTAGTGAATGAAGTTAGGTAAATAAAAAATTCTGGTGAGTGGAGCCGGGTGAAAAACCCTAATGAGTGAAGCTAGGTAGTGATGAAGTTCTGGTGTGTGAAACTAGGTAGTTGGAAATTCAAGTGGGTCAAAGATTGACTGAACACCTAGTGATTGGAAGTCCAAGTGGGTCAAAGGTTTGACCGCACACTTAGCACGAGGAGAAAAGTCCAAGTTGGTCAAAGGTTTGACCAGACACTTGGTACGAGGAGAAAAGTCCAAGTGGGTCAAAGGATTGACCGGACACTTGGTGAAGAAATCTTAATAGGTCAAGGATGACCGAATGCTAGATAAGGAGGAGTTCCAACATGCCACGTTTACGAGTGTCGAGCAAGGGAACCCTAGACTTCATTTTGGAAGCTAGGATTTGCTAATCGATTAGGCTAATTGATTACCATAGCTTAAGTGATTGGGGTGATTGCTTAAGCGCATTTTCGTGAGTGCACAGAGAGGTGTCTAATCGATTAGGCACATCTTAAGAGATTAGGGCAATCACTTAAGAAGTGTTCTGTTTGAAACAGAAGCTGTGGTAAGCAATTAAGAAGGGAAGCTGAATCGCTTATGAGATATTCTCGCATAAACAGAAACATGACTAATTGATTAGGTTAGTCGATTAGGCATGCGCGATTACGCATGAAAACTAGCTGTTAAGAATCGGATAAAAGAGTTTAGCATGCACTATTCATCGTAACTCTCCTGATTTCTTTCAAGCTCACTGCCGATGATTCTTGAAGGCTCTTCGAGTAAAGTGTTGTTGCATTTTCAAGTATCAAGAGGTATTTCCAAACAAGCAGAGAGCAAGATAGGGTTTCATTATTGTAAATCTTGTAAGATTTCTTCTGTATTTACTTCTCTTTTCTTCTTATTGTATTGAAAGTTTGTACAAGGCTTCTTCGGCTCCGGAGTATTTCCATGAAAGAATGTTTACTTAGCAGAGGGTGCTTGAGTGTAGATCCTTGAATTAGTCACATTTTCTTGAGATGAATATCAAATAAATTCTTGTCTTAGCATTGGAGGAGCTTAGCTTCAAGTATTCCACTGCAGATCATCATTATCGAAGCAAAGCGAGCTATTCACCCCTCTCTCTAGCTTCCGAAATGTCCCAACATAATCAACTCTAATGAGGACTAACAATATAAAAGAAGACCATATATAATAGTATCTTTGAGATAATGAATAATTCTTTTAACGTCTTCCAATGATGTTCAGTAGGAGAATGCAAAAATTGACAAATACAATTGATAATAAAAATAATATCGGATCATGTAATTGTGACATATTATAAGACATCAATAATGTTGGTGCGGTTAGCACTAACAGTCTAACTCAGGTTTTGATGAATGACAAATTAGGTTAAGTTAGGTTTATTGTTATCTAACACTCTGATCGAGTGTGCAAGCGAAGTCCAGACAGGTCGACGGGCTGACTGGATATTTGGCACGAAGTCCAAGCGGGTCGACGGGCTGACCAGACGCTTGGCACGAAGAGCAAATGGGTCGACGGGCTGACCGGACATTTGGCACGAAGTCCAAGCGGGTCGACGAGCTGACTGGACGCTTGGCACGAAGTCCAGCTAGGTCGACGGGCTGACCGGAGAGCTGGCGAGAAGTCCAGATGAGTCGAAAGGTTGATCGGACGTCTGGCAGGTGAGTAAAGGTAAGTCACTGGAAGGGAGTGACTGTGAGGACGCGTTCTCGGGAAGGGAACATTAGGCGTCGATCCGGCTTAGATCCATTTCGAATATCTAAGTCGAGATCGTGACTAGATTCCGGTCTCGGAAAGACGGAATCTAAGTCATACTCTTTATATTGAACTTTTAAAATGTGCTAACACTTTATTTTGCAGGATACATATTATATATTTGCCTCGGGCTAACCTTGTCTTGCAGGAGAAGGAATCTCTAGAGAAAGGAGGTTCGGCGCTCGGAAGGGATCCGGGCGCCCGGAGGCAAATATCATCCATTTCGCGGCGTAGACATGTGGAGCTCGCTGGTTGGGTCTGCCATGCCACACCAGGGCGCTCGGAAGGGATCCGGGGTGCCCCGAGCCTCATATAAAAGAAGAGTCAAGGGTCGAGCTTCAACTACAACGAAAATCTCTCAGACTGCTCTACTGTGCTCCTGCAACGCCGCGAGGCCACTCCGACAAAGCGCTCTCTTCAATTTAATTCTTTTCATATTGTCAGTATTTTTCTTTTCTATTAATTCTTGTACTAAATTTGTAATTCCATTTTTTGAATTAATAGTGATTGCCCAACGAAAGTACTCAACGAATACGGGCCTTAGAGTAGGAGTCGACACAGGCTCCGAACCAAGTAAAATTGGTTCTGTGTTAGCATTGTTTCAATTCCGTTGCGCTTACTCTTTTCAAAATTTTTATATTTGATATTCACCCCCCCCCCCCTCTATCGAACGATCACGATCCAACAAATAATACTTTAGTAGATCTAGGGGACTATTGAAGAGGAGAATGAAGGTGAAGTGAAACCACCTTCAATGAATGGTGTGGAGATAAGACATACACTATTTATTTTAGCTCATTATAAAAGTCCAGTTATATATTTTCTTTACGAGAGAAGACAACTTTTAGAATGTGGAAGAAACTCTATGCTAAGGAAAAAATGAGCATTACCAAGATCTCATTTAGGAAACTCTTGATGAAGAAGATGGAGTAAAGTAGCAATGTTTTTCTATCATTACCTGTTATTAAAATATCATCCACATAAATTTTTTTTAAAAAATTAAAAATTCCTTATTGCATTTGTAAAATAAAGAAGAGTCAGCTTTTGAGCCAGAGAATCCCTGAGTATGAAGTTAGGTGGATAGAAGATGAAACCATGCATGATGTGGTTGCCGAAGATTATATATGGATTTCTGAAGTTCACGCACATGTATTGAAAGTTACGGGTGGGTGAATCCAAGTGGTTGCTCTATAAAAACAGTTACTTCAAGATGTCCATGAAGGAAAGTATTAGAAACATCTAATTTTTATATTGGCCAATTGGAGCTAACAACTATAAATAGTAACAATTTGATAGTAATAATTTTGATGACTAGATTAAAAGTATCATTGAAGTCAATACTTGATTATTGATTAAAACTTTTAGCAACTAGGTGAGCTTTGTAAAGTTCAATAAATCCATCTGAACAAAACTTAATTTGATAAACTCATTTAGAGCCCACAATATTTATAGATAGAGTATGATAACCATCATTTTGTTACGATATTTTGATTCATATATGCATACTTTTTTTTTTATGTTTTCATGTGTTAATTTCATGTTTATATCATGTTTCATGGGTAATACTCATTTTTGGACTTTATTACAAATTATCTCATATTTCTAGAATTTGATGATAATATTTAAATGTATTCTTTGTAGGCATCAAATGATCATAAACTCAAGTCAGATTGATTCAAATTAGGTTTAATTCTAAGATTAATTGAGGAGATCAAGCTCTGAAACAATCTAGATTGTTCATCTAAGATTCAAAGCGATCTAAGCCATCCATTAAATATTTGGCTCATCCAAGTCAAGGGAGAATAGATCTTAGCCATTGATTAAGATCTTGAGCCTTGGATTCAAATCTGGAGTGATTATAGCCGTTGGGTCATATCTAGCTTCATTTCCACCGTTGATGCAAATCTGAGATCATCAGATTAGAATTAAAATAGAATCTACAATAACTTCTTTCCCATTGTGATTCTGGGAGATGGAGTAGAGGATGCAACGAAGTAGAGGATCGAGCTTCATCTTCTCCACTCGACGCCAAGCTTCCTCCTCTATCTTCTTCATCATCGCCAACATCCACCCCTTCCTAATGGGAATCCTCACCACTATTGATGCTCCTATTGGATCTCATCTCCTCTTCTACCATCAACCACTCTTCAATCTCCTTCGCCATCGGATTAAGTCAAGGGGTTCCCCTTCTTCCTTCGACCATCATTCAACCATCTCCTCTCCATCAGATCGACCATCTTCTTCTTCATTAGCTATTGATGTCCTCTGTAAAATTGATTATCGCCGATTTCCTCTATTTTGCCTTTTCATGAGTCCAATCCGAGACAAGCTTGGGATGCCCTATCACGGGTCATTCATGTGAGCTCTAGATCTCCTTTCATGTGATGAATTGATGGTTTAATTCGTTATGCATTTGATCTTGATAGTTTGATTAGCAGCTTTGTAGATTTGCATTTAAAAGTTCTTAATGTTTCTGTTAATGCTTGATTTCTATTTTGCATAGCTTAGGATAATGTAGATGTCTTGTTCTTTTCCAATGTCATGAGTGATTTATTTTTGTAGTTAGTTTCCTTTATCTTTTATTTGTTGCGAGTAGATTGGATTAAACTAGATTTTGTTGGGAATATAATCAAAGTCTCACATTAAAAATGTCAAGAGTGATCGGATACTTGTGGAGAGGCACGGAGCAGGTTAAGAGTGACCAGATGCTTGAGAAGAGACTCGGAGTAGATCAAGAGTGACTGGATGCTTGTGGAGAAACCTAAACTATGAGAGTAATGATGATCCTTCATTTGAAGTGAGAGTTGTTAGAAACACAATCAAAGTCCCACATTGAAAATACATGAAAAAGATCATGAGTTTAAAAGATGAAAGATATCTCCATTAGAATAAGACATTTTGGGTAGAGTTCAAAAATAAAATTATGAGGGTTTAGACCCAAAGTGAATAATATCATACTATTATGGAGATATATAAATTATTTTGGTCTTAACAGATTTCATTAAATTCTTAGTTTCCTTAATTGTTTGTTCTCTTAAATTTTCTTGCAATTTTAGATAAGAATAGATTAGGTCTATTTCAATTCTCATTAGTTTAGGGATCTCAACCCAAACTCTACTTTCCAAATAAAATTGATCCTAGGATTAGAATTCAGTCTACATTCCTATGAGAGACGATCTAGATCATTCCCTATGCTATATTAATATAGAGAGAGATTTAGTACTTTATTATTTGATACTCATTTTACGACAAAATTGAGTTTTACCACAGTATGATGAACTAAGCTCCAGGTTACATTGCAAAGGAGAGCATCAAACTCTGTAATCATCGTAGCGCGCCAATTTAGATCATTGACTGCCTGTGTAAGGCTAGAAGGTTCAGCAAAATTTGAAGAAGCATTAAGAACATGTGAAAGAGAATAATGAGTGGAAATTAGTGGACATCGTGCATAAATATCTCTTAGAGAGAGCATTCGACGATGAATATCATCATTAAAGCTACTCGGAGAAGAGTGATCAAACTAATAGAGGTGCCTTGATTATCTGATGGAGGGTCCAAGATAGCAACTACAAATAGAAAAAGTGACTCGTCAAAAGTAACATATCGAGAAATATATAGCCGCCAAATGCCAAATTGAAATATAGAGGCAATGGTACCTATGATGCAAATTTTTATAACAAAAGAAAACACATTATTAAGAGCTAGGGTTTAACTTGTGTTTATAGTAAGGTCATAACCAAAGATAATATACGCAACCAAAGATACAGAAAAATGAGTAATATGGCGGGTGATTATGAAGTCTTTCTAACAGGTATTTTTTTTAAAGTAGTGAAGTGGATAAACAATTGATAAGGTAGATTGTGATTTGGATGATGTCATCCCAAAATTTAAGTGGAACTGAGGTATGATTAGGAAGAACTACGGCAATTTCAATTATATGACGATGTTTCCTCTCGACAAATCCATTTTGTTCAAGAGTATGAGGACAATAGACTTAATAAAGGATGCAAGAGGAGATAAGATGATAAAGAAACCCTTGATACTCTCCACTCTAATTAGAATGAAGGGAGAGTATTTTTATAATCAAAGTAGCAATCAACATGTTTTTGATAATGATAAAAAATATCGAAGAGATCAGACTTTTTTCATAAGAAAAATCTAAGTGAACTTGCTAAATTTATCACTAAAATTAATATAATTAAGAAAATTCTGATTAGATAGAATAGGAGTAGGACCTCATACATCAGAGTGAATAATTTATATAGAAAAACTAGAGGTGTGAGTAGGGGACACAAAAGGTAGCTTATAAGTTTTACTTTCATACCAGCTTTACATAAATGAAATAATGAGGCTAAAGAAGTTGGTAAACTTAATCGATTAATAATATTCTAAACAAGACAAAGAGACCAAGGACCAAGACATGATTGCTAATAGAATTTATCTGTGTGTTCTCCAACAAAGGCTTTGAGGGAGGTAGATTGAAGATGATAAAGACTATTTTTAGTGTCCCCTTGGAGTAGAATAGTTCCTGCTGTATGATCCTTCACAAGACAATAATGAAGATAAAATTTAAAGAACACATTATTATCAAAAGTAAATTAACATATGAAGAGTAAATTCTTATTGATAGAAAAAACATGAAGAGTGTTGCGCATGCAAAAAGTATGACCATATAAATGAAAGTATGTGTTTCCAAAGTGAGCAATTTGCAAACTTAATCCATTGCTTATTTGTACCATGTCGAGTCCATGATAAGGTGAACCTTATGTGAGAATATCATACTCCAGTATAATATGATGAATCAATCCAGAATGTGAATGTTATCATATGGTTCTAGGATCATACGACGTTATATTAGGAGAGATAGATAGTGAGAATATTCTATAGTGAGATGATTGAATACTCGATTGTCAAGATGAGGGAGGAGATCGATTTAATGATACAGGTCCTCCTAGAAAAATTGAATCAAACCTTCTATGATATAATAACTATAGTTGAGGCGACCTCGACCTCAGCGTTAACCTTGACCTTGGCCTCTGATACCTCCATTCTGAGTTTGATGATCGTGCATGGAGGAGGTTGATTATGTCAATCAGGTTGTGGAACTTTGCCAGTCACATGTGTCGATAAAGATAGACAATCTGATATTCTATGAGATTATATTTGTACAAACCTTTCATGAGAGGATAACATACCATGAAGAGTTTCGAGCGACACTTGATCCATGCAAGTCATCACATTAGAAACAAAGTTATCATATTGAGAACCTAAACCTACAAGAACATGCATTAATAGTTTTCGATCAGAGACCGAATGTCCAATTGTAATTAGGTTATTGGTGATGGTCTTAACTTATTACATATAGTCATTGATAGAGACATCTTCTCATTGCATAGACTGTTGTTGTAGGCAAAGTTGGAGAATTTGTGCTTGAGAGTGGGATGTAAAAGAGTGATCAAGAGCTTCCCAAACTTGATGAGAGATGTTGACTTCAACGAGCATAAGAAATATAGACTCCGTAATTAATGAGATTAACCAAGTCAAGATTAATTGATCTTTCTTAAACCAAATAATATAAAATGAATTATCTTTTTGAGATGGGGATAAAGTATCATCAACATAACTAAGTTATGAACACAAAGTAATAGTTGAAATTGTAATTTTCAAAGTAATAGTCAACATGGTAAAGTTTAATGGAAAAAGAAGGAACAAGGAAAGAGATATTTTGTGATGGTAAATTGTTCTTTGTAGAATTTGAATTTAAGGAGACATATCAATTTTCTTTTCTCTCTCTATTTTTCCCTTATTTTTAATATTTTTTAATAGAAATAAAAATACACAGAGGAAGTGAATTGAAATAAGAAATGAAGGAATATCAAATCTAAATTGGAAGATAACTATGACTTGTTGTAAAGGACTCTTAAAGTAGGTGACTAGGTACTATTGTCGACAGTAAGAAGGTGTCGAAATTGTTATCGTCGGCCAAAGCAAAAACAAAAGAGTCAAGCAGCTGGTGATGTTGCTTGTTGGGAACAATTTTCGTTTCATAATGTAGATAGAGATGTCAGTGGCTCGACAGCGGACTAATTAATTAGTGGTGGCAAAGTTAATTAGTACATAGTTTTCATGGCTCTAATACCATGATAGAAAAAAAAAAAAAAAAAAGGAAAGGTGAAGTAATATAAAACTATAATTTTAGATGATTTTATTGCTGGTAAAGAGATTTATTTATACAATTTGTCTAAATAATAATGAAAAATTTTAATATAACATATAATTATAATAATTATAATAGTAGAAATACACATAAGAGCGTTCACATCAGTTTTTCTATCAATATCTCTAAAATTTAAGGTAAATCATCAACTTTATTAAATTTAGAGAATCTCTTTTTATTGCATGGTACACCAGCTACTCTATAATTTACCATATCTTTATTTATTTATTATTATTTCTCTCTCCTCTATACTTTTTTATTATTCATTTAATGTTTAGAGTAGCATTTTCATTCCCTAAATTTAGGGAGTTATTGTTCATAAAATCTAAATTTAAGGAACTAGTAGGATATCTGATATAAGGGATTTTTTTAGGTAAAATATAAAATTTAAGGTAAAATGTAAATTTAGAGTATCTGATGTAAATGCTCTAATAAATTTGAAAATATTATCATTTTTTTATAATCCAGGTGTTCAATTCTTACGATCCAACTAATTTTAGAAGAGACCAGTTAGGACTTACAAAAGTTTTCCGCCTATCCCGAGGGTAAATCATGGAAGCATTGCAGCAGGTCGTCCATAGTGGACCCTTGCAATCTTCGCAGTCTAATTAGTACTTCACTCGTGAAGACAAACTTGTGAGCTTTTCCATCCATGGATACTTTGACCCATGGCTGCCCAATCCAAGTTTTTCCACTAAATTCAGCTCCAGCACATGTCTCGGCAGAAGATTTAACTGTGGCACTCCCTTTCTCTTTGCTACGCCTTAACCACTGCATCATACTTGTGTGAGCAGGAAATATTATATTTGACTATCGATTCATGTCAGTCTTGATTATGGTTTCAAATAAAATAAATCTCGATCGATTGAAATTAATTTGAAATTATTATCATTAGTTGGAGATGAAGTCGATCATATCCGCTCTATACATGCATTTGGCCACCAAAGCATCCGAAATCTGATTCAAATCTATGGGTACATAAGAAATGTATCTAATCGATTCTTTTTAATGAATAGATCCGATCACAACTTCGAATATGGAATTCAAAGGGATCAAATAGGAAATGATACTCTGAATCATATAACTATAATGAAATATACGATCAACCAACATTTATCGAATTTGAAAAAGAGTCAGAAGAAATGGTTTGATCCGCTCTATACATGCATTTGGCCACCAAAGCTGAAGAACCTCTCCCCCATCTTCTGTATGATCAAGCCCCAAATCGATGAAAAAGATGATTCAAAGTAGGGATGACAATGAGTTAGGTTCGGGTTGGATTGTTGGACACCAAACAATCTGTTGCCGGAGATTTTACGAGGTATTAGCTGAATTTAAATTGCACTGAATTAAATTCAACTTACAGTAGAGATGACATGAGCGGATAATTTCAGGCTGCCAGCAGGGGCTGGTTTCTGCTCCGAGCAAGAAGATCGGTTGAGCCACTAGTCTGTGGTAACCTTTTGCCTGTGGTCGCAGCCTCCTTATATAGGAGCTCAAGACCAAAGGACAGTATTAATGATCATTACTCAACGCCAACTTTTAAATGTTGACTGGTCCGACATTCGTGTGCGTAGGTCGCGCTCGTTCACGAGTCAACTTGGTTCAATGCAATCCGGACCCTGGATTTGCACCTCCCTGCGCACCCACGCGTGAGAGAGAGCCTCTCCCCATGCATTTCTTCACATCTTCAATGTATGTGAATCAATGTAAACCAACAAACTTGCCTTGAAACTTCCAATGTAAGACTAAAGTTCCATTCACAATGGAGCTTCTTCTCTTCCACCTCTTCTCCATTCACACTTATTCAACATGGATTTCATATCCTCCATTCATATATCCATTGGGAATTAGATATTCATCTCATAACATAATCATTAAAGAATCAGATATCTTCTATATTAATAATTTTTCTTCTTTCCGCCCAACTAGTATCATTCAATTAAAGTAAATTAGAAAATATATATATATATATATATATATATATATATATATATATATATATATATATATATAATTTACACATAATTTAATCACATTCAATAAAAACAAATTAAATACCAACATAAAATAGTTAGTAAATTTAAGAAAAAAAAAAGTTCAGGTATTTAAATAATCAAATATCATCTTCGGAGAAATTGACATCCCTAATTTAAAGGTGTGGACTGGACGTCCGTCGTAGAAGTATATATATATATATATATATATTTATTTATTTCGGAGGAAATTGTTATCTTGTCATCATCTGATCCTTAATAAGGTGTGGACGTCCACCATCACGCAATTGAAGGGGTGTTGTGCGAGCTAGGTAGATGATCTTCAAGGGCTCGGAGAGCAGATAGAAGGCAGCCAAGTTCGTCAGGGGCTCCAGCAAACTTGTGCAGTTCGTTAATTGCAGAATTTGAGTGCCAAAGCCAGTGCTCGGTAGCGGCGTTACGTTCGGACAGCTGAGTAGAAAGAGATCGCAGGTGATAACCACGGTTATGCAATTTTATTTATTTATACTTTTCATTTATATTTTTAATGTATGATATCCAAGACATATAGGATTGGGCAAGCTTAATCAAGTTCATACATCAGCCATCCCAGACTATGGGAAGCCATCGTACGCAAACCACATAGCTAATGGACCCGACCCGCTACATACATGCTCGGTCATCTATCTAAGTGAAACGGATCATCTCTAGCTCCAATCCAGAATAGATGATTCAGTCGGTCATCAGTCAAATAAGGCCCAAGGGGAAATTGGACCGTCAATGGCCGCCCAAGTGGAGAGGGCAACCCGACTCCGGGCGTTGTCCACAGCTCAGCTTAACATATTCAGCAATCAACCCAAGATCCGAGTAGATCAGCTCATTCATATCCGAAACAGACTGCCCGATCAATGTCCTGAAAGCCCGCTGAATGTGCCTCCTTGTGTCTGTGAACTGTGAAGCCCGATTTTGGAGGGTGAATTTGAATTCCCCTCCGGCGATGCACTCGTGCTCATGCTGTTGTCTGCTTAATTTCTTGCACGTGGATTGTGTGCTCTTCGAGATCAGGCGTCGGCGACGGGGCTGAAGTTATTGACTGTACTATTCTCCATGGGATTAATTGAAGTAGTCTAGCTAGCTAAAATAGCTACAACGTAACATGCAATGCACATGATAAGTTAACATAATTGAGGAAGAGTGCAATCTCATGTGATAACTAGTTTTAATTATTTAATTTATTTTCTTTTAATGATGTGAACATTGTACTATTGTGAGACCGTCGAAGTGATAAATTTCAATTTTTACCGAATTGGAGAATAGAGAAATGATATTCTTAAGAAAAACTCTCAAAGAAAACTCTTAGGGTGTGTTTGGTTCAAGTTATCTTGGTTATGTTATTATTAGGTAATCACATAACCAAGGTTATGGGGAATAAACAATAATCAAATGTTATTTGGTTCAACCTAGGTAATGCAATAAAAACTTGTTTGTTTGAAGGTTTTAATGAATATCTTAGTTTAATATTTTACCGTATTACCCTCAGTTACAAAATCAACTATACATAATATTATTATTAGTATTATTTATTTTTTAATGTTTTTTTACTTTTCTTTTCTTGTATATTTTTTTACTTTTTTATATATTTTTTATTTTTTAAATGTTTTTATATTTTTTATATTATTTATATATATATTTTTTTAATGTTTTTATATTTTTTATATTTTTTATATTTATATATATTTTTTATTTTTTTACATTTTTAATTTTTAATTTTTATTTATTTATTTATTTATTTTTTAATTTTTAAAATTTTAAAATTTTATAATTTTTATAAATTTTTTATTTAAAAATTTTTTACATTTTTTAAAATGTTTTAAAATTTTTTAATTTTTTTAAAATTTTTTAATTTTTTTAAAATTTTTTAATTTTTTTAAAATGTTTTTATTTTTTTAAATTTTTTAAAATTTAAATTTTTTATTTTTTAAAAAAATTATTTATTTTTAAACATTTTTTTATTTTTTTAATATTTTTTTACATTTTTTCTCTTTTTTCCATATTTTTTCTTATCGGAGGGTATTTTTGGTAAAAAAATTCATTAACCCCGGAATCAAGAAAAACCTTAGTGTGCGTTTGGTTTGCACCGTTTTCATTTTCATTTTCTGAAAAACGCGCGTTTTCTAGAAAACAGAAAACGACTTTTTGTCATTCTCTGTTTTTCTAGAAAACGATAGCCAATTTTTTAGAAAACGCGCGCGGAAAACGTAAACCAAACACCATTTTTCAGAAAATGTGCGTTTTCCAAAAAATGAAAATGGAAAACGCGCGTACCAAATGCATATTTAGTTTTCTGAGGTTTTCCGATTCCGGGCTGCATGACCCTTTTGTTGACGTGTTGGGCATGGAACATTACTCGGGAATCATCGAATACCTAAACCAAACAAGGTTTTTATTGATAACCTTAGATGAATAACCAAGGTTATCAAGAATAATCTCAAACTAAACACATCCATAAGGATAGATACATAAATGATAAGATCCAAAAAAATAAAATAATGATTTTCATCATTTATATGTCTATTCTTAAAAAAAAAATTTAAGAATTTTTTTTAAGGATATCATAGCTCTCGCAGAATATTACAGAAAAGTTATGAGTGAGTTGGAGCCGACACAAAGACTGGCACGGCCAAATAATGGGAAATGTCCTTATTCCACCAGACAAACGAAGTCACGTCAATGTAGGGAACACCACGATTCAGTGAATGCTAATCACAGAAGCAACATTTCACTCGCCCCTATCAGTTATTTGACATGTGATATACAATACACATTCCTTTTGGGGATCCACTGATTTATATATAAAATATATATATATATATATATATAGAGAAATGATATGCTACGAATCATTATTTACGGATTGCTACGGACTTAATGCCATGTCATTTTTTTATTAAATTTTTATAAAAAATTTTCTCTTCCTTCTTTATGTTTTTTCTCCTCCTGCTTCGTTCGTTCTCACGTAGCGCCGAGAAGCAGCTCACGTAGCGCGCCCGCCACTCGCCCTGCCGCCGGCCATCTGCCCACCGCCGGCGGCCTCCGGCCGCCTGGACCCACCCATACTATAGGCTATGGGGTGAACCCGTCGGGGATCGCGGCATGATTCCGGCCACATCTCTATTCCCACCGCGATACAGGCGATTCCGAAAGTGTTGGGCAGGCGACTGTATTCCGGCGCGGTCGCATCCGGATTCCGGCCGTGATTGCGTCGGAATCCGGACGCGCCTTCGTCGGAATCCTGACGCGGGCGCGTCGGGACGCGATCGCGACGGAGGCAGGTGCGGTCGCGATGACGATGGCGCGATCGCGGCCGGAATCCGTCGCCATCGCGGCCGGAATCCGATCGCTGCCAGACTCCATCCGATTCCCGGCCGGATTTCAACCGCAATCCGGCAGAAATCTGGCCGCGATTTGGCCACCACGCTAGCGACCGCAATCGCGGCCGGATTTCGGCTGGGATTCTGGCTGCCGGCGGGTGGTCGGCGGGTGGTGGGTGGTGCCCGGCTGGCCAGCGGCGAGGAGGGCGGCGAGGCTGGCACATGCACACGGCGACGAGAGAGAGGAGAACGAGGAAGGTAAAAAAAAAAATCAAAAATATAAAAAAAAAAAACCAAAATCTGTAGGTCGCGGATGAGTCCGCACGCAGAAGTCCGTAATTTAACAAAACTATATATATATATATATATATATATATATATATATATATATATATTATTATTATTATTATTATTATTATTAGCCGGATATATACAATATCTCATTCATGGCAACGTGTATTTTCTTTTCTCCTTTCTCTTGAAAAAGTAAAGAAAAAGAACCATGGACTTTATTCGTAAGATGCGACAAGCCAGAGATGAAATTATTAATGTTCCACAAATATTACATCACAAGCCAGCCAGGTGATATATATAATTAAGATGCGACAAATAATTAATACTTATGGAGTACTGGAGATTGGAGCAACACAATTAACACAAACTCTGACGCATGATGCATGCATGGTTATGCACTTAATTGGAGATTTAAGTTTCTGGTTGTTCAGTATACTGATTTGGATCCTTTTCTGGTCCCTGATCAGTATTTGGATCTTTTTCTGGTTGTTCAATATTCGGAGCCTTTTGATCTGGTGGTTGAGTATTTGGAGCCTTTTGATCTGCCGGTTGTTCAGTATTCGGAGCTTTTTCCGGTCGCTCAAGAATGCCGACATGGTACAGAAGAACCCAGAGATGCGTAATGAACTCCCCTCCGGAAGCAAGATGTTCTTTGTGAGCCTGAACATTGTTGGATGAAGCAAGGTACAGGATGTACTCTGCCCAAAACTCACTCAGCACTTTCCATATCTCCTCCTCTTTCTTAATTTCATCCACCAGCTGCTTCCCCAGCTCTGCTCCCTTTCTTGCTGCTGTTTTACTATTTGATTCTTCGTCCGCCCCCTTCCATATCATCTTCTTCCACATCTCATTTTCGTCTTCGGCGCCCTTCAACACCGCGTCCGTTTCAGTAATCATCTCATCAAAAATGAGCTTCGCTTCGTTGCCGCGATCCGGCAGCAGGTCCGGCGCATACACCACTAGGTGTGCACAATAATTTGATAGCGTGGTGGCGACCTCCTTATAAGTTGATGTTGGCGAAGAAGGTTCACGAGTCTGCGATGTTTTTTTTGTTTCACAGTAGCAAGTAGCGATGTGCCACACCAGAATAGTGTGAGTGCTAGTGGGGAGCTCGCAGGCCCAACCTAGCTCTTTTTTCTTGCCATTTCGTTCCAGTGACTTTTCACCGTTGGAGACCTGCACAGTTTGACTCTCGACTTTGCTTAGTCTAAGACAGTCCACGATCGTCGCCTTGACTGCCTCGGGCACTTTGATGGGTGCATGGGTCGGTCTGCATGGCCTAGCCTGGATGGGGAAGTGCTGATAATGTCTGAGGAGCGAAAATTGGCCAACCTTCTCTCGCACGGGCTGCAAGATCTTTGTCCTGAAGAAAAATTTGAGCGCCGTGTTGACTAAGTACGATTGCTGTAGCCATGGAAACTGCACGTAGATGATCAGCAAGGACACCTTGGTCCAGTCGGAGAGGACGTAGGTGGTTATTTCAGTGATCTCCATGATGAGGATCATGGCTACGAGGACATAGGTGATGTAAAAATCACTGTTCTTTTGGCAGAGAGAAGCAGTGGAGACGATGATCCAGCCGGTGGCGGCCATTAGCAATAGAGACAGGAGGTAGTTGCAGATGGGGAGTCCATAACCGAAGACAATTGGGTACTTGGAGAAGAAGAAGTCTTCTAAGAACCCCAACTCTGTCTTGATCACGCGAAACACCCTGCTCTTGTCATCCTTCGACTTGATCATGAGGTCTTGTAAGATCGATGCCTTAGATTCTTTGATTAATTCTTCATTAGGATTATCAAGAAACCTACATATATACGTGTGTGTGCAAATTAATGGATCAGATAATATTAATCAGGTATCAGGTTGAGAGCAAGCTACAAATTAAATTAATAAAACCATCAAAACCCATGTCAAACCTATATAAATGAAATAGATTAACATTAGCCTTCTATATGACAGTTAGTATTTTTTACTAATAAAACAATCTTTCTCTCTCTCTCTCTATCTAAAATCTCTTGGGCATCCTCTCTGTTCAGTGCGCTGTCATCAACTGATAAAAACTTTCATTAAGTTTATCCTCATCGATCGAACATGCATCTGATAAAGAGAAGCTTAAAACGATAATGGAACATGCATATATTTATCACAATAATTAACCTAAATTTATTTTTCTATCCTTATCATCAACTAGTAGCTAGCTAGCTAGCTAGCTAGTGTCATAGTTCTACTTTAATATAATATTCCAAAGTTGTGTCCTTGTCATCATTTTAATTTACCAGATGTTTAGATGGTATCATATGGGTAAAATAAGATTTCCTTGGAGGGGTCTAATGGTTAGCACATGAAGTACTGTCATCAATGAAATCTGGGGTTTGAATCTCGATAAAACCGAGGTAAATGTCTCCCTTATGTGCTAGTCACTATTCCAAAACTAGTAGCTGTCCATGATTTACCTCCTCCGTATTGGTCCTGGGACGAATTGACGGGGACGCTGAGGGCGAGCGTATTCGTCTTTTTGCCACTAATATGGATAAAACAAGACGTATTTAATCAAATAGAACGTAAACTAACAAAAGTAATAACCTACCGTACTTGGATAAAACATAAACCAACATGCGAGAGGCAATATAATATTATTCATGCAATATATTTAGTGAATGATTAGTGATATATAAATTAATTAAATTGCAATTATACCTTCTTCTGAGCAGCTTCATCAAGGCGAAGGAGAGGCATATGTCTTTGAATCGGCCATCGAGGTCCATTTGGTGCCTGAGCAGGTCGCCTTGGCAGTCCCACAACTTGTCCAACGTGATCACTTTATTATCGATCGAAACCTTATTATAAGGCACCATCTGCATCTTATTCTCCTCCTTCAGCTCCATCCGAAACAAAATCCTGTCTTCTCCGCTGACGATGTATTTATGGCCTTGCTTGTAAACCGTATCAGCGGCATCACTCATCATCGGCGGCTGATCGTCCTGATATCGCAGATAGTTGGAGACGGAGTAGATGGAATCCGCCCCGTAGGTGCGCTTGGCGGCCTCAAAGCTGAAGAACCTCTCCGCCGCCTTCAGTATGATCAACCCCCAAATGACCCACAGGTTGATGACGAAGCCCCGTGAGGTGCGGCCGTTAATTTGGGGGATGTCGCTGGTCACGTCCACCAGATTGTAGGTGAGCATGCCGATGAAGAGCAGCTTGACGGAGTTGGAGTCGTTGAGGGTGCATGCTTCGGCGATGCAGAAGAGGGTGCCCTGGGCGATCATCAGGATGGCCCCCCACACCACGTAGATCTTCTCCAAGGGCTTGGAGAGAAGGTAGAAGGTGGCTATGTTCATGAGCGGCCCGAGCATCTGAGCGAGAAGGTATTTGTGCGTTTTCTCGATGGTCGGGTTGGAGTGCCAAAGCCGGTTCTTGGTGGCGGCTATGAAGAAGGTGAGCGAGATCAGTAGCATGACGCCGCAGGTGATGCTTTCGCTCAACAGTCGCTGCGCTTTGAACGCATTTTCTAGAACCGTGACACTCGGCGTTGACGACCACGACCACGACGTCGAGTTCGACGACGAAGATGAGGACGACGACGATGACGAAGATGAGGATGATGACGACGAAGATGATGATGATGATGCCGAGGAGGAGGAGGAGGAGGATGACGACGAAGAGGACGACGATGATGCGGCAGAGGAGGAGGAGGACGACGACCCAGAGGACCGCGGGGATGGGAAACTTACGCCGAAGCCGGGAGTCGCCATGATCGGAGTTAACTGATCTTGCTCGCATGTAGAAACTATATAATGGATCAGATGTGCATGGTACACAGGGATGAAAGAGACAGGCGACAGCAGTGGCCCTACGCCCAAATAATGGAGCTGTTCATTATTCCAACAGATTATTATGACACAAAATGATAATGCTGAAATTGATCCTGACCATTAATGTTTTAAAAGATATGTCTATTTTATCTGGATCCTCTTTTCTGTTTAGTCTCATTTCTTTCAAAAATAATTTTGGCATCGCTTTCTTCCTCATTTTCTCTCCTTTCTTTTATTTTATTTATTTTATTAGTTACAATAGATGATAGCATTCTGCTTAATAAATAAGAAAATACTAATGACTCGATCTGTAAAATTTCTAAATTCTGTCGTAAGCAACTCATACGTAAACCTATTCGATTTAAGTTTGCTCAGTAGACGTTGACGTTGACATTGGCACTTTGGCTGGGCAGGAGTGAGAATATGAGACTGTCAAATGATGAAATTAAATATAATTAATTACCCCTCGTAAAACAGGAATTGGATTAATCAACGTCGTCGTATGAAATTACCCTCGTGGAATGATGGAATTCATAAGCTTCACGTTGGCCCACTTCACTGTGATATTTAACCCAAAAAAGGAAAACTAGAAACAGAAATAAAATTGCTGAGGCGAGCAGAGGACAAATCAATGACGCCGGCAGTAATTGACCGGAGATGACCATAAATGCTTCCACATGCCATATATTTGATTAAAAAAACAATATATAATATAAAATTCAGCTTTTTACCCGATGATAGAAAAATTATCAAATCATACCAAATTCCATTTTTACCCTCTTACTATTCCAATCGAGTGCTATAATTTAAAAAAAAATGACCAAAATTATCGCTCTTACTACAGTAGATAAATTAATTTTTGAGGCTATTTATATTATAATAAGGGGAAATAAATAAATATATAAAAATTAATTTTATGTCATTTGGACAAAAATTAGTTGATGGAATCATAGAGCTCGGAATAATATTAAATCAGTTTCTATATGTTTCTCTAATTCTTATGATTATATAAATGATCTAAAATATCAATTTGACTTAAGAGCAATAACTTTTTCAACACAAATGCATCAAAAAAATCTAATTCATGTTTAAAAAAGTATTGTTCTCAATATATTATATATTAAATTAAATTAATATTTGAAGGTATGAATATAATCATAAGAACTAAACAAACTCATTTAAATTAATTTCACATCGAGTCCTCTAGGTTTATCAACCGATTTTGGTCGAATGAACCTAAAGAGTTTCAGCCAAAATTGATTGATGAATCTAGAAAGTTCGGAATGACATGAAATTAGGTCATATAAATTTATCTAATTCTTATGATTATATCAATACCTTTAAATATCAATTTGATTCAATATATTGAGAATAGTTATTTTTTGAATATGAATTAGATTTTTCGGACACATTCGTATTTAAAAAATCGTTGTTCTTAATATAATGAGTCAAATTGATGTTTGAAGTATTTATATAATCAGAATAATTAGATGAACACATAAGATATATTTTTATATCATTTCGAGCTTTCTGAAATCGATTAATAGACTTAGAAACCTATATGAAACTAAATTCTAGTTATATATAACTCACTATATTGAAAATAATAATTTTTAAATATAAATAACTTATTTTTAAAAAAAAATTGATTGGATTGCTACAATTGTAACACTCGAATGAGAACAATAACATATAGGATTATACTCAATTTTATAGCAAATTATATTTCATTATTCTTTTTATAGAAAATTTCGGATACTCAATTTTCAATGATGGATATCTAATTCCAACTCTCGAGTGCCTATGCTATCTATATAATTAGTCAGGCAATTTTAAAATGGGCGCGGTGGATGATGATTATACTTATTTAACACAATGATCAATTATTCCCATTTGCATTCGGCTATCTAAAATACTAACCTCATGCTTGGCATGGAAAATATAATATGTTTCAATAAGATAATTATATGTTTAATCATAACATTAAGATTCCTACTCTAGTACTCATTAATTAATTATCCTATTCCCATGAGTTATTCATGACGCAGACGTGTAAGAAAGCAAACTGACGAATAAACTTTTTTGATTCCAGTCAGTCAGCTGCCTTCCTTTCCTTTTGGACGTCCACGATAGCCACACACATGGAAAATATCTACACAAACTGTTCAATTCTCGATCGTCTAATTCACTCCCGACTCACTTCACCTAATTAATTACTCTGTGAGCTTGCGTAGTTCATCTATTTCGCTTTCTTGACTCAGTCTAGCTATAGACAGATGCTGTTATATATAATAATATTTCTAAAAGTCTTTTGGCGTTTCCTGGACATGCTTTCTCATTCAGTTCACATACGGTGAATGGTGGTGACGAAGGTGATGTCTTAATTTACTCTAAAAGAAAGAAAGGAAAGTTGGTTTCTGAAGTTGCTTCATCATTGATACGCAACAGACAACAACTATCAATAAATTAAAACCTAGCTTGACTCCTACTATTTGTCTTTGCTTATAATTGTTTTTGAATAACAGTATTAAATTAATTAGTACTTCATTTATATTATTGTGTGCATGGTTATAATTGTGGTTAGCTAGCTCACATGAGTGAGACTCTGAGAGACGACAAGACTAAGTTTGGCAGAAAGTAAAAATGATTGGTATGGACGACATAAGGGATCGTACTGCAATCATAGAAGATGAGTAAAATGGATAGAATTCCGAGTATACAGAGAATTCCAGCTATCTAAATGAGAGAGCAGGAGCACTTAACAATAACAGAGACGGGGCTGTAGACCTTCCTTCGCCACCGACACTAAGAGAGCACAATGGAGAAAAAAGTGTTTTTTTTTTTGTAAAACAAACGAACCAGATTCTTCAATTTCTTTATTATACCTCATCAGCCGTTGATTTGATTTTGATCGATGGAGTTAAAGGTCGAACGAAATGAACGTATCTGAGCCACTCACTCGCAACTGCTTCCCCTTCTTCCTCTCGGCCATATCGATTCGCTGCAGCACAACGAGGCGCGCGATGACGCCGGCAGAACGTCCATCGGAACTGCGGCACGATGAAGTTAGTTTTTCTTTTCCTAATGATGAGTTCTAGAAGAAGGGGAAAAACTCATATGAACCATAAGTCAAATATTTATATACGCGCGTGTGTGAAATTCGTCTTTGAATGAACCAGATTGTGAGATAATTATGCAGAAAACTCATACGAACACGAAGTTTTTTATTTGTAGATTTACTTTTTTATCCAGAGTAGTTTGCCTCTGATCCATCAAACTGAAATTTAACATGATAAACAACTAATTGAGAATTTGAGAGTATGTGTAAAGATTTTTCTTTTCCACAAATTCAAATTGGTTTTGTGAAAACGCCTAAGTATATGCTTGATTCATCAGTTAACATATCTGTAAATGCTCATGAACTGATGTTTAACAGGTGCATTAGGCTGAAATTTCCATTGTTTTGACACTAAAAAGGTTTGATGAATATAGACGGATTATTGGATAATTTGTTGTTAACTATCTGCAAATAAACGGGACAACAAAGCCAAGATGCTCAAAAGTATGCTCGCTTGCTGCAAGCTCTACATCTCTGAAAGCCGAAATGTTCATGCCCTGGAATTGATTGAGCATGCTGCAAAAGCACATCCAGAAGTCGTTCTCATAAACAAATTCAAGGATGAAGTTTATAATCGAGTTGGCTACACAATTGTTTCACCCCTCTCCATTAACTCAGATGCAAGTCCATTAAGGACTGCGGTGTTTGACATGGTTAAAGCGGCCTTCGAAGCTATCGATCTCGAATTGCATTATGGAAGTCATCCTCGTCTTGGAGTTGTAGACCACATCTGCTTCCATCCCTTGGCCCAAGCTTCGCTTCCCCAAGTTGCTGAAATTGCAAAATCAGTGGCATGTGACATTGGCAAGAAACTCCAAGGTTCCTGTTGCTTCTTATGTTAACTTACAAACTTTCATTCATCATGCTGTTGGTTTTGTAACTCTTGTGCAATGCAATGCAGCCCCAACCTATCTATATGGAGCATGCCATGAAGGAGGAAGAACTCTTGATTCGATAAGAAGAAAGTTTGGCTACTTCAAACCCAACTCGGCTGGAAATCAATGGACAGGCTCGCTGAAAATGGAGATTTTGGAGCTGAGGCCTGATGTTGGTCCCCTTCAGCCTCCATCATCCAAAGGCATTGTGGTCGTAGGAGCTACACATTGGGTCGACAACTACAATATCCCAGTCTGGTGCACTGATATCGACTCTGTTCGGAGAATTGCGAGCAAGGTAAGGGAACGAGGAGGGGGGCTAAAATCGGTGCAAGCTATCGCCCTATCTCATGCTGCAGGCTGCATTGAAGTCGCATGCAATCTGCTTGATACGAGCATCACAGGGGCTGATCAGGTACAAAGTGAAGTCCAGAGACTTGCTGCGGAGGAAGGATTCAAAGTGGGGGAAGGATATTCTACTGATTTCTCAAGAGAAAAGATCACTGAAATGTATCTTAGATCTATTTCATTTTCATGTGGAAGAGGTTGATATTTTACTGATTTAATTTCTTACAAACCATTATATTTAATTTGGAAATCAGCTTCCAGTAGATTTTTTTTTTGATATTTTTATTACACCATGTATATCTTCATTATATTTTCTCTCTCCGCTATAATATTTAAAGAATATATTCCATTCTCTAAGTTTAGAGAAATATTATTCATAAATACTAAATTTAGGGAATGGATAGAATAGCTGATATAAAGATTTTTTAATTATCCTATCTAAAATTTAAAGTAAAATCTTTGGATAGAATAATTAATATAGATGCTCTTAAGTGATAGGTTGTCACATGAGTGCAAAGATTAAATTTTCAGAGAAATAATTTTTTAAAGAATAAAATCCCTCTCACCTAAAGAGGTGACTTGATTTACTCTCCTCATTTCGCTATAAGGCCGGCGATGAGTAACCGTTGGGACGAGTAAGTCACATTTTGCCACTTGTAGAGAGGTGTGTCCCATCGGACGTAGCTAAGTTGGCACTCGTGAATAGATTTGCATCACAAGAGCGCTTAAATCCCTTAAGGTTTATTCCTTCAGTGAATAAACCTCCTACTTAGGAGGCCGCTGAGTATCATGATTTTCCTCTCTTTAAGATGGGCAGTGGAGTGGAGGGGCGTGGTAATACCTTTTGCATCCTATTCATAATTACACCTCTAATATCAACAAGTGGCTAATTGGAATTCTCTATTCTAAAAATGTTTGATCCTCCTACGAAATTTATCAAAAAAATTTGATGAAACAACTTAATTGATTAAAATGATTTGTTTTTTTTTTAAAAAAGATAAATACCTATTGAATATAATTGATGATGTACTCATTTTTTCTAAGCTTAGTCCATTTAACTATTCTATCTTATAATTAATACGAACGATCAAAATTATGGTGTACCAGAATTCGTCAATTTAATTAATTGCGTACTTCAAGCCTTAGATTTTTTTGCCACTGACTTTAGTTTCATGGTTATCCTCTAGAATTAGATGTAGCTTTCAGTTTACCTCCTCGACAGGGGCCGGCACCTACTTACTACCCCTAGTTATCATGTAGAATGATTTTAGAGATCAAACCCACTATATGTTGTTTTCATCTAGAATGATTACAGGTCAAACATATTATTGTTTTCATCTAGAAAGTGCCCATGCTGACTCATGGAGTGGCACAGCAATTGATAAAATAACAAGTGATATAAACACTAGCTCCATAAAAAATTGTGCAAAATGATTAAAAACTATTTAATTATAACAAATTTAAAATGAAATAAATTATTTTTTTATCAGAAATTCATTAATTAATAGTATACGGATTAGGGGGGTAAATAAATTAAGTTGCTCATGAGTTATTCGAATCTTGATTTGATAAAAATTTATTCGAGCTCGTTTTAATGAGGCTCGTTAAGATAAACAAATCAAGTTCAAGTTTCACAATACTCGGCTTATTAGCTCGTGAACGTGTTCGTTAGTAAGCTCATGAATTAACTTTTAAATAAAATAATAAAAATTTTAATATTGAATTTATTGATTTTACACTATACTTTTGAAAAATATAAATAAATTTATTAAATTTATTTATTAGAATAAAATTATAAATTTTAATATTAAATATATAATTAAATTTTTAATGAATATTTAAATTTATAATTTATATTTATTAAGCTCGTATAGACTCGATAAAAATTTGAATAAACTCGTGAGTCATAAATATTTTTTTCAAATAAAATTCGAGCTCAACTCAATTATAAATGAGACAAATTCAAATATTCAAGAGTTCGACTCTGCTCGACTTGATTATACCATGAAGTATATTATGATAATTCACCTGAATAATTTTAAATAATGTGTAGCATACTCGTAGCACTTATCTTCTCAAGTCCTCTTGCTCCTCCTGATAATTTTGAATCTTCCTACAAATTTTATCAAATAATTTGAAGAAACAACTCAACTAATTGAAATAATTTGTTTTTTTTTTAAAAAAAAGATAAATGCCTATTAGATATTATTGATGCTTAACTTATTTTTTCTAAGTTTATTCCATGGAACTATTCCTTCTTATAATTAATACGCACGACCAAAATTACGGTGTATCAAAAGTCGTCAGACTAGTAGCGCACTTCAAGCCTTGTGTTTCTGGCGCTGATTTGTTCATTTGTTCTAGAATGATTACAGGTCAAACACACAATTGTTTTTCATCTAGAAAGTGGCCACGCTGGCCAAAAAACAAGTGATATAATTAACAATAGCTCCATAAAAATTTGTGCAAAATGATTTTATACTATTTAATTATACAATTTACTAATAAATTCACTGATTAAAAGTATATCATGATAATGCACCCCGAATACCTATATATAGTGGGTAGCACATACTTGTATACATACACTGAAGAGTAAACCTCACCTTCCTACGTAGAACTTATCAATGACAATGACTCCTTCAGCCGAGATCAAATCTTCTGTCCTCAAATTTCTCTGTCTCTATGTCCCTTTGCCGATCGGACGGACTACATTACATCTCAAGGATGTCTTGCACATCACGAGGATACTGCACACATCCTAAAGATGTCATGATGCCTTGATATGTAATTTGATCCGTCCGATTGGTAAGGGACACGGGGACAGAAAAATTTGGGGACAGAAGATTTGATCTGCCTTCAGCCTGCCACATCCTCCTCCTCGTCTCTTCTCTGAGTTTCATCGCTGCCCAACCGTTGTACAACGTCTGCGGCACCACCAGCAACTTCACCGCTAACAGCACCTACCAAACCAACCTCGATCGCGTCCTATCCTCCCTCTCCGACAAGGCCTCCACCTCCGGGTTCGCCACCACCACCTTCGGCCAAATTCCCGACCTCGTGATCGCCCTGGCGCTCTGCCGCGGCGACGTCAAGACCACCGAGTGCCGCGCGTGCCTGAACACGGCGACGAAGGACGCGCAGCAGATCTGCCCCTTCAACAGGGCGGCCATCGTCTGGTATGACTTCTGCTTCCTCCGCTTCTCCAACGTGGAATTCCTCGGCTCCACCAGCAACGACCCGGAACTCCTCTTGGGCAACACCGCCTACGTCAGTAACCCGCAACGCTTCGATCGCCTCCTCAATCTTTTGCTCAACGCGACCCTCGACACAGCAGCCAGGTCGGACGAGCGGTTCGCGACGGGCGTGGTGAGCAAATTCACGGAGGAGAACCCGACGGTGTACGGGCTGGTGCAGTGCTTACCAAGCTTGTCGGCGTCTCAATGCCGGCAGTGCGTGCGCGGTCTGTACGACCCGCTGCCGTCGTTCCTGCAGGGGAGGCAGGGGGGAAGGGTCCTCGGGGTGACTTGCACCATGAGGTACGAGATCTATTCCTTCTTCGAGGGCGCACCCGAGGTGACACTCACAGTCCCGCTGGAAAACGCCACGCCGCCTCCGGCGCCACCTCCGCCCGCCGTACCCTCCCCATGAAAAGGTAAGAATATAATTGCGATTGTACCATTAGGCTTCACTAAATTAAATTTATTACGCTAAATTATAGACAATTAGAAATTCATTTCAAACTAATATTAATTAAATTCGTATAATAATATTAGTAGTAGAGATTTTTTTTTTTTGTAGAGATTATTTTAAATTTAAAGTGATGTGAAAAAAAACTGATAAAATTATTTTACACTCAAAGTGCTGCTGAGAAAAAAAGAAGATCCTTTATGGCTTATGTATTTTTATTACAATTTTTATGATAAAATCAAATAATATTATATTTGATGAAAAATTATTTACTGGATATTTACCTTTTTTTGAAGAAAAAATACCAATTATATTTTGTTAAAATAGTGGAGAGTTAGCTCTTATAATTATTATTAATGCACATACTAAAAGGTGCACGTGGTGGCATGCAGAAGTGGTCCTCTTTAATGGCAAGAAGTCGTCCGGTTGCAGTGCCTGGCTGCGTCCACGAGTTACCTTCGAAGGGAAGGAGCCAGGAGCCCACAAAGAATTGCCATTAAAGTAAATAAATGGAAGAAAATTCCAGAATTCCAGAAGTCTTGAATTGGTCAACTGCAGAGCTAGAAAATTATCTAAATAAAGCTTACTATTGATCTTCTGTTCATCAGTGCTTCTTCATGTATAATAAAATTGCCATTAAAGTAAATAAAGTAAATAAAGGAGCCAGCCAACAAAGAAAATTGCCAGCCAACAAAGAAAATTGCCATTAAAGTAAATAAAGGGACGAGAATTAAATTCTAGAATTCCAGAAGTCTTGAATTGGTCAACTGCATGATAAAATATCTAAATAAAGCTTATTATTGATGTTCCCTTGATGTGTGTTTCCACATGTATAATAAAATCTATGGCTCTAGATTTGCCATATCCCAAAAATATTTAAAAGAAAACCTCAAAATGGAAAGATTTGGCACTGTTTACTTCGAAAATGATAAAAAGGAGAGGAAAATAATCTATTGTCGAAAAAAAAAATCCTAAGAAGGGAAGAAGGGAAAGGAAAATAATAAATAAATAAATAAATAAAAAAGAATCATGATCGGGGTCAGGCATCATGGCTTATTGCCGACTTGTATGCTCATGCATTGTTAGACTTTGGAGCTACACATTCTTTTATATATGTGACTTTTATTTCAAAACTAGGCATTTCTCCTTATAGATTAATTATGGGATATAGTATTTCTTTATCTTCTCGGGAAAAGTTGAAGAGCAATAGTATGATAAAGAATTGTAGGATCCTAATGAAAAAATCATACTAGGTATGGTGATTTTATTGTTCTAGACATGACCGACTTTGATGTAATTTTTTAGATGGATTTGTTGTCCCATCACAAGGCCACCATCGATCGTAAACGATGAACCGTCAAGTTGGAATTGTCAAGTGATAAATCCTTTGTTTTCTATGCTGCACCAAAACCAAACTTACCTTATGTTATCACCATGTGTAAAGCCCAGCGTACAATGAGTATAGGATGTGAGAGTTTTCTAACAAGTATCTCCATAGATTCAAAAGTGTTTCGATCGAGTTTAGGAGAAGTAGAAGTGACTCCGGATTTTCCTGAAGTATTTCTAGATGACATTGCGAGACTACCTCTAGTGAGGGAGGTGGAGTTTGGGATTGAAATAGTGACAGGAATCACTGTGAAGTCTAAAGCACCGTACAGGTTAGCACCTACGGAAATGAAGGAATTAAAAGAGCAACTGCAAGAACTCTTGACAAAGGCTTTATCGTACTGAGTGTGTCACCGTGGGAAGCACCGGTATTATTTGTTCACAAGAAGGATGGATCGATGCGCTTATGCATCGATTACTAAGAGTTAAACCGGGTTATAGTCAAGAACAAACACTCACTGCCAAGAATTAATGACCAATTTGACCAATTGCAAGGAGCGGAAATATTTACTAAAGTCGATTTAAGATTGGGTTACCACTAGTTGAAAATGAAGGATGTCCATAAGACTACTTTCAGAATTCATTATGATCACTATGAGTTCCTTATTATGCTATTTGGGTTAACCAATGCACCAGTAGCATTTATGGACTTGATAAATCATATTTTTCAACCGTTTCTAGGTTAATTTGTCATTGTCTTCATTAATGACATATTGATCTACTCTCGCAGTCAAGAAGGGCATCATCAACACCGGACTACTGTTTTGTAGATTCTGAAATATAGGCACCTATATGCGAAGTTTAGCAAATGTGATTTCTGGATGGATCAAATTACAATTTTAGGTCACATTGTTTCAAAGAAAGGTATTGAAGTGGATCCATCGAAATTAGAAGTGATTCAGAATTGGGTTACCCCAAAGAAAGCCATTGAAATCCAAAGTTTTTTGGGATTGGTAGGATATTATCGGAGGTTCATTCAGAACTTTTCCTGGATTGCTTTGCCATTGACATCTCTGACCAAGAAAGGGGTAAAGTTTAAATGGTCTAAAAAATGTGAGAAGAGCTTTGAAGAACTGAAGGAAAGACTGATGACTGCGCCTGTTCTAGCAATCTTAGAGGGTATTGGACGGTTTGTAGTGTATAGAGATGTCTCCAAGAATGGTTTAGGAGCTGTGTTGATGCAGGATGAAAAAGTAATTGCTTATGCCTCTAGTCAACTGAAGGCGCATGAGCGAAACTATCCTATGCATGACCTCGAATTAGCAGCAATTGTATTCGCCTTAAAAATTTAGAGGCACTATCTTTATAGCGAACGCTATGAGATTTTTACTGACTACAAGAGCTTGAAATATTTCTTCATGCAAAAGGAATTAAATATGAGGTAGAGATGTTATTGTATTTTCATCATGACTATAGTATATTTTGAGTTATATTGACTTTTACTTCATATATTGCCTTGTCATGAATAGACTAGGATTCTTAAATTGTAAAATTATTTTCAAAAATTATCTTTAAAATTCTAGGATAAAACTTTTTATACATTTTTCAAAATTCCTTATTTTTAGAATTTTCAAAAATCAGTTTTAGCCTAGAATAGATCAATCACTTAGAAAACATACTTCTATAGATATAAGGTTTGAGTATCTCACCCACACATTAGGGCTAACTTGTTTGTGTATTTCTGAACTTAGAAAGGGGTGAGATGTATAGGCAAATTATCTGGACTTAAAGATTTTTATATCAGTGCATCGACATAAGTATGAGGGTTAAAAACTAAACAAATATTAATCAGATTAAGTATTTTAGCTTAGTCAAACACTAACTGAATACAATTAACTTAATCTGACTAACCAAGTGAAAGCTGCTATCCTCTGATAGTTAGTAACTAATAGTTAGACAGTTAGTTTTTTTAAAGTTAGGTCCAGGGGAGGATTAATTGTTTGCATACTTATCATTTTCTCTTCTTTGAAAATATTTTTACAAAATTACTTTTGAAAAGTATTTTTCATTTCCTTAAAAATACTTTAGCAAAATTATTTTTAAAATTGCTTTAATTTTACAAATTTTATTTTATTTTTTAAAATTGTCTTTCATAAATTTATTTTTGAAAATGGCTTTCATAAACCTATTTTTGGAAATTGAATTTTATAAAACTTGTTTTTGATAAATGTTTTGAAAAATTACTTTAATTTTGCAAACTTTTTTTTTAAACTTGGATTTTATAAACTTGTTTTTGATAAATATTTTAATGCTTTAATTTTACAATCTTATGTTTGAACATTTGTATTTTACAAAACTTATTTTTGAAAGGTGCTCTAAAATTAACTCAATTTTGCAAACTTATTTAAATTTGCAAAGTTAGTAGATTTTTGCCTTAGTATTTTTGATAAAAAAATTTAGCTATTTTTTAAAAAACTTAGCTAATTTGAAAAAGTTAAAGGAGGTTGAAAACTATTTCTGATTTTTTAAATAACTTTTTCAAAATTTTCCTCCTCCAGGTCAACCTGAAAATTTTATCAGAATTCTCTATTGTTAAATTTTATTTTCGAAGTTAACTTATTTTCTAACTTATTTTATATTGTCAACCTGAAAACTACATATGCTTGTCATTTTTTTTATGAATGTCAAGGGGGGAGGGTTAGGTGATTTAAGTTAGTTAGAAACAAAATACCAAACATAAAACAAGGTTAAGTTAAAAACCATATCGTTTTTTATAATTACTTATGTGTTTGCATAATTTTCAATAACTTAATCCAGGTTATCATTGCATCAAAAATGAGGAGATTATTGGTGCGGTTAGCACTGATGGTCTAACTCAGGTTTTGATGAATGATAAAGTAAGTTAAGTTAGTTTCATTATGACCTAACACTTTGACGAAGTGTATATATAGGAGAAGCCCAGCTAGGTCGATGGGCTGACCTGATAGCTGGCACGAAGTCCAGACTAGTCGACGGGCTGACCGGATGTCTGGCACGAAGTCTAGCTAGGTCGACGGGCTGACCTGATAGCTGGCACGAAGTCCAGACGGGTCGACGGGCTGACCAGATGTTTGGCAGGTAAGTTAAGGTAAGTCACTAGAGGGGAGTGACTTGTGAGGGCGTGTTCCCAGTTAGGGAACTTAGGCGTCGATCCAACTTAGATCCATTTCGGAAATCTAAGTTGTGATCGTGACTAGATTCCGGTCTTAAGGAGACGAAATCTAATTACTATTCTATTTTATTATATTTCTGCTAACTTTTGTTTTGCATGGTAGTTTAATTTTTATTTTGCCTTGGACTAACATTTTCTTGCAGAAAAAGGAATTTCTGGAAAATGGTGGTCCGGGCGCCCGGAAGGTAAAATTTATCTCATTGCAAATTTGGAGCACGCTAATTGGCCGAACCTACGTCACGGTCCAAGCGTCCGGAAGGGATCCGGGCGTCCGGAGCATGCCTATAAAAGAAGGCATCCACAGAGCATCAGAACAACAACTCCTTCTACAACTACTCTGTTGCGCTCTGCCCCTGCGACGCTGCGAAGCTACTCCGACAACTTGTCCTTCAAGTTTTTTTCTTATTGTTGCTGGTATTTCGATTTAATAGTTCCTGTACCTTCTGTTGTAATCGATTTGTAAATTATTAGTGATTGCCCAATGAAAGTACTCAATGAGTGTGAGCCTTGGAGTAGGAGTCGACGAAAGTTCCGAACCAAGTAAAACTAACTCTTATTAGTGTTGTGATTTTCATTTTTCCGCTGCGTACTCAACTTCGAATTTTCGATCACTATTCACCCCCCCTCTCTAGCGCTTTCACAATCCAACAAAAGATTGCGTTTATTTTTGTGTAGGTTATTCATCCCTCTCTAGCTGGTCGCCAAGGGACCTAAAATAATGTCGTGATGCTCCTCGACATGTACGACTCCGACTGCTGCCTTAGTGGATGGCCGAAGGAAGGTGGAAGTGGAGTGGCAGCGGCGTGCATGATGAGGAGGGGAGTGGCGACTGGCGTCGACAAGGAGGCAAACGTGGCGGCGTGCATGGCTTTGCTAGTGGCAGTGGAAAAAGCGAAGAAGAAGCCCTCCTCCTCTAACAAGCCCTAACAGTGAATTCCCCAAAATGTCTCTCTCTCCTTTCCTAATTCCTCTCATATTCCTAAGATATATCTGGATCATCACATTTGCATCATAAACACTGTCATTTATTCTTGTGTTTCATTCACGTCCTATGCATGTTATTTTTATGATTACATTATGTTTTTGCTAATATATGAATATGTTTGTTGGTTCGTTAGGCTCATCATGCTTGGATGATACAAGTGAGTAAGTTGCAATTAATGAAATGATGGATGGCTATGAGGTAAAGTAGTCGAGGAGGCGAGAGGAAAGCATGACACGATGTCTGAGGACCGCAAGAAGCATGTTATGAAATCACATTCTTTTTTTTCGTGTCATATGTTTTGTTAAAAACTTGATAGCAAGGTTCTAGATTTGATTTATGAGTACATACCAATATTTGAGTTAAATTTTATGCAAGTTATTTCATAGTATGAGACAAGGATACTTTCTAAATATTTTAATAAAGTCTTCCGCATATATCTTGCATTTATTGTGTGTTATGTCATGAATGAGACGTCTGGGATGTTTCAACAAGAACCCCAAGAATTTTAATGAAGCAAATGAACATCTAGAATGGAAAAAGGTAATGCAAGAAAAACTAGATGCTCTTATAAAAAATAGAACGGAAATTACAATCTTACCCGAGGGCAAAAAGGCAGTAGGGTATAAATGCATGTACAAAGTCAAACATAAGAGTGATGGTTCAATAGATTGTTTTAAAGATCAACTAGTGGCCAAAGGATACATTCAAATTTACGATATTGATTATATGGAACATTTGCTCTCGTACTTAAAATGAACACAGTAAGAGTCCTTTTATCATTAGCATTCATCAACAAATGATCAATGTATCAAATGGAATTCAAAAACGCTTTTCTATAGGGGAAGTTGGAAGAAGAAATATATATGCAATTATCTCAAAGGACCCATTCAAGAGAGGAAGGAAAGATTTATTGACTAAGAAAGGTTATCTATTGGTTGCAACAATTTACAAGCTAAATTAAGTTCTACACTTATTAGTCTCAATTTCAAAAAATGCAATAGTGACTGATCCTATCTGAACGCTGAATCAGCGGACGCTGGGCACGAGGCGCTCTCCGATTGCTGACGTGGATCTTCGACTGGAGGCACGAAGCTCCGGCGAACCTGCACAGAAGTCGGGCCGGGAAGGGGTTCCCGGCTGCAACCCTCCGACGCTCAAGTCAGGCAAGCAAGTGGTGGAAAAAGTAGCTCCAAAGGTGTCTCACGCGTACCTCCGGCGAAGTCTGCGGCTCTTTATATAGAGTGGTGGAAGAGCTCCTACACGCCCACCGAGGCGTGTGCGTGTTCGCAGCTCATACCTAGGTGTGTGTCTGTCAGAAAGCTTACCTGACGCCATACTGCTACAGTCACATCGCGCCTTCGATGGGACAACAGGACACCCAGTTGTCAGATTAGGAGTATGGCCTAACCATACGACTTGACGGCTGTCAGAAGATGTTCCTGTCCCTATTTACCCACCACCGGCCAGGACGTTCGTCCGGCCGGTTGGACGAAGAACGTCGTCCGGACGGTCCTCATTCCCTGAGCCGGCCGGGCGGCGCACCCCTCACGTCCCGCCTTCTCTTAGGCCTTCCGCTCGGCTCTTAACTATTGTTTAAACTGAGCGTCGGAACCCCGACCCTAATCAGGGCACCTTTTACTATCAGATGTTAATTAGCCGGCCGATCGGCCTACCCTTTCCTCATGAGTCCGATCAGCTCGGCCTTTTCCGACGGGCCCCCCTGGCCCTTTGACCTCCACGTGGCGTGGACCCCTCGTAATGGGGTCCCCTGCCTTGACCACCGGATCAGTGACTTTTCTCTTTTTTATTAAAACTAATGATCTCTCTCTCTCTATATATATATATATAGTAGCATAAACTTCATTAACTGAGCTAAAAATTTTTGAATGTCTAAATTTGAAATTAAAGATTTAGGAAAATTAAAGTATTTTCTAGGTATAGAATTAGCCTATTCTCTTAAAGGGCTAGTTCAATTCCAAAGAAAATATATTCTTAACCTTTTACAAGAGACAGGTAAGCTAGGAGCATAGCCTGCCAATAGTCCATTATCTATGTATGATGAAGAAAAGGATAAGGATGAGTCTTTCGTTGACATATAGACTCACCTACCTGATTATTACCAAACTAGATATTGCATATGCAGTTGGCCAAATCAGCCAGCATATGCACACACCTAAGATGAGCCATTGGAAGACCACTAAAATGATCCTCAGATATCTCTAAGGATCTTTAGGAAGAGGAATATGCATGAAGAACAACAAAAACTTAGAGATTGTCGGCTATTGTGATGTAGACGGGACTGGAGACACTCAAGATAGAAAATGAACTATAGGATATTGCATGTTTATTGGAGGAAATCTAATAAATTAGAAAAGTAAAAAAAAACAATCAGTTATATCAAAATCAAGTGTAGAGGTAAAATATAGGACTATAACAATTGTAACAAGTGAAATAGTCTTGTTAAATGCTTTAGTTGAAGAGCTAGGATCAAAGTCATATTAAACTATATTGAGGCAATCAATCAAACATGCACATTGCTTCAAATCTATTTTTTCATAAGTGAACCAATCACATTGAAGCCGATTGTCACTTTGTGTGTCAAAAGATAAAAGACAATCACAATCACTCCTTATATACGAAATCATGAGCAACTAACATATAAGGGAGGCATTTACCTCGACTTTACCAAGATTCGAACTCCAGACCTCATGGTGATAATACCTCATGTGTAAACTACTTATAAACTCATCTGAAGAATATTATTTGACTATGATATAACTAATATTTGAGTGGTTGATGAAGATAAAATAATAATCTCATTCTTATAAAATGGAGGTTACATCTCTCCTTTGATAAGGAAGAAATTTTATTTTCAATTTCCTAAAAAAAGACTTTATCTTCTGTACGTTTCTTATTCTCAATCTTCCCCTCGATGTTTTAATATTTTTCTTATAACATATCTTATGAATATAAGAATGAATTTTTAAAAGTGGTGCTTCTCCTCATGCAATTCGAATTTCTACAAATTTTCTAATACTATGAGAACAAAAACTAAAAGTATCACTTCATAAGACAATGAACTATGTGAGCTTTATTCTCTTATACTTATCCCAAGGCATGCGAACACATGATATTTCTGATATAACAATTAGGGTTGAATCTTATAAGAATTCATGACATAAAATTCATCCCATCATACGTCTCCTATCTCTTTACTAGAATTTACTTCTCTTTATACTTGTGAACCGATTCTAGGGGACCGTTAAAGTGACGTATCCATTTTTTTTTATTCTCTTATGCTGTAAAGCTAAGGGATATATAGACAATTTAAATAAATACAAGTCTTTTTTGAAAAAATATATATAATTTTTAAATATTTTATACAATAAAAAATTATAATTGTGAATCGTCCTAAATCATAATCAAACTCTGAGAGATAGTTTTGAACTGTAATCAATGGTTTCGAATTGTAAACAATAATCGTCTTATAAGTTAAGATGAGTTCATATTGAGCATAGATCCTCTAGTCCATAATTTACGGACCAAAGGATAGTCCATTTTGTGGATTGATCTATTTCAATGGATCACACCATTTAAACAGAGGGGGTCCATCATAATCTATCAATCACAAGTAATAGATCATTCTCTAATCTACAATTTGCGGATCAAAGAATCCCGCAAATTCATATTCTTAGAATCGTTGAATCATCAAATGGTCAATTCTAAATCGTAGCCGAATTTTTAAATATTTTATACGATAAAAAATTATAATTTTGAATCATTCTAAATCATAATCAGACTGTGATAGATAGCATATTCTTAGAATCGTTGAATCATCAAATGGTCGATTCTAAATCGTAGCCGAATGTAAGAGAGGCCTTCCTTCACAACCAACCTTGAGAGAGCACAATGGAGAAAAAAGTGTTTTTTTTTTCTTTGGAAAACAAACGAACAAGATTCTTCAATTTCTTTATTCATATCATGATGAATGGATACTCTGTGGATCTTTGTCGAGATTATGGCGTCACTAGACCATCAACCGTTGATTTGATTTTAATCGACGGCGTTAAGGTCAATCGAATGAATCGATATATATGGGCGTATCTTAGCCACTCACTCGCAATTGCTTCCTCTTCTTCCTCTCGGCCATATCGATTCACGATGAGGCGATGAAGCCGGCAGAAGAACGTCCATTGGAACTGCGCTCCGATCAAGTTAGTTTTTCTTTTCCTAATGATGCCTTCTAGAAGAAGGGGAAAAACAATTGGTTCATAACCCAAATATTTAGGGATTGCTTCCCACTATTTTCGACTAACTCTCTCCCTAACTATCTGCAAGCAAAGGGGACAACAAAACCAAGATGCTAAAAACTATGCTCGCTTGCTGCAAGCTCTACATCTCTGAAAGCCGAAATGTTCATGCCCTGGAATTGATTGAGCATGCTGCCAAAGCACATCCAGAAGTCGTTCTCATCAACAAATTCAAGGATGAAGTTTACAATCGAGTTGGCTACACAATTGTTTCACCCCTCTCCCACTCAGATGCAAGTCCATTAAGGACTGCGGTGTTTGACATGGTTAAAGCAGCCTTCGAAGCTATCGATCTCGAATTGCATTATGGAAGTCATCCTCGTCTTGGAGTCGTAGACCACATCTGCTTCCATCCCTTGGCCCAAGCTACGCTTCCCCAAGTGGCTGAAATTGCAAAATCAGTGGCATGTGACATTGGCAAGAAACTCCAAGGTTCCTGTTGCTTCTTATGTTAACTTACAAACTTTCATTCATCATGCTGTTGGTTTTGTAACTCTTGTGCAATGCAATGCAGCCCCAATCTATCTATATGGAGCATGCCATGAAGGAGGAAGAACTCTTGATTCGATAAGAAGAAAATTTGGCTATTTCAAACCCAACTCGGCTGGAAATCAATGGACAGGCTCGCTGAAAACAGAGATTTTGGAGCTGCGGCCTGATGTTGGTCCCCTTCAGCCTCCACCATCCAAAGGCATTGTGGTCGTAGGAGCTACACGTTGGGTCGACAACTACAATGTCCCAGTCTGGTGCACTGATATCGACTCTGTTCGGAGAATTGCGAGCAAGGTAAGGGAACGAGGAGGTGGGCTAAAATCGGTGCAAGCTATGGCCCTATCTCATGCTGCAGGCTGCATTGAAGTCGCATGCAATCTGCTCGATCCGAGCATCACAGGGGCTGATCAAGTACAAAGTAAAGTCCAGAGACTTGCTGCGGAGGAAGGGTTCAAAGTGGGGGAAGGATATTTTACTGATTTCTCAGGAGAAAAGATTACTGAAATGTATCTTAGATCCATTTCATTTTCATGTGGAAGAGGATGAAATGTATTTTTGAAGAAAAGTATTCTTACAAAGCATTTAATTTGGAAAACAGCTTCAAGTAGACTTTTTGGTATATGATGGAAGATTTGCCTGTGTTGACTTGAATATGGGACGCCGCCAGTTGCATTACACTTGGGCACTAGTCAACTTTTGCCGGCCATTCATTCTAAGCCATCATCATGTCATCTTCATTTTCCCACTAACAATTAACTGTCATCAATTAAATGAGCCACCATTTCTTTCTGCTCTCAGTTAATCATACATCTGTTCACATTCCACACAGATTGTTTAGGTGTAATTAATTATCCAAATTATACCTCTAGCATCAACAAGTGCCCAATTCTAATTCTCTGTTCTAAAAATTGTGAATCCTCCTACAAATTTTATCAAATAATTTGGTGAAACAACTTAACTGATTGAAATAAGGGTAATTTTACATGTAGTCCCTATTGACAAACAAATCTTTGCATGCAGTCTCCATCCATGAAAATCTTTATTTTCACTCCCCAGTCAAACATATTTATCTAATTGTCCATGATATTTTTAGGTAAAAAAGTCTAAAAATCAGTATAAATCCTCTTAAATTAAGTATATTAACTTAGAATGTAGTATATTTTCTATCAAATTGAGTACGATTTTTTTTTCACCTCAAAATATACTCAATTTTTGTTTAATGTGCTGAATTTAATAGGAATTATATTCATTTTTAGACAATTTGTACCGAAAAATATGAGAATTAATTTCGATAGAAAATATACTCGATCCTAGTATAGAGTGTTGGATTCTAGTGTAAAGTGCTGAATTTAAGAATTATACTTGTTTTTAGACTTTTTATACCTAAAAAATAAGAGGGACAATTTTGATATAAAATATACTCGATTTTAATATAAAGTGCTGACTTTAAGAAGAATTATACTCGTTTTTGGACTTTTTGTACTTAAAAAATCTGAGGGACAATTTAGGTAATAATATTTGCATGAGGGAGTTGAAACAAATAATATTTTGCATGCAGGGAGTGGAAACAAAGTTTTTTCGACATGAGAATTGTATGCAAAATTAACATGTGATTGAGAATTTTTCTCTAATTTACCGTTGAAATAATGTCATGAAAAATATATCTTCTAAACTTAGTCCATTCAAAACTATAGTGTATCAAAAGTCGTCAATTTAATAGCGTAATTCAAGCCTTATTTTCTTTCACTTACTTAGTTTCATTGTTATCATCTAGAATGATTAAAGGTCTAAATGATTATTATTGTTTTCATCTAGAAAGTGGCATGCTATATGTATATACAAAAGCCAAAAGGGTATACCACCACCACTTCCTCTTGCTACGTAGCACTTATCTTCTCAGCGATATCAATGACAATGACTCCTTCAGCCTACCACTTCCTCTTCTTCTTCCTCCTCTTCTCTTCTCCGAGTCTCATCGCCGGCCAACTGTTGTACAACGTCTGCGGCACCACCGGCAATTTCACCGCTAACAGCACCTACCAAACCAACCTCCATCGCGTCCTATCCTACCTCTCCCACAACGGCTCCACCTCCGGGTTCGCCACCACCACCTTCGGCCAAATTCCCGACCTCGTGATCGGCCTGGCGCTCTGCCGCGGCGACGTCAAGACCACCGAGTGCCGCGCGTGCCTGAACACCGCGACGCAGGACGCGCAGCAGGTCTGCCCCTTCAACAGGGCGTCCATGGTCTGGTATGACTTCTGCTTCCTCCGCTTCTCCAACGTGGAATTCCTCGGCTCCACCAGCAACGACCCGGAACTCCTCTTGGGCAACACCGCCTACGTCAGCAACCCACAACGCTTCGATCGCCTCCTCAATCTTTTACTCAACGCGACCCTCGACAGAGCAGCCAGATCGGACAAACGGTTCGCGACGGGCGTGGTGAGAAAATTCACGGAGGAGAACCCGACGGTGTACGGGCTGGTGCAGTGCTTACCAAGCTTGTCGGAGTCTCAATGCCGGCAGTGCGTGCGCGGTCTGTACGACCCGCTGCCGTCGTTCCTACAGGGGAGGCAGGGGGGAAGGGTCCTCGGCGTGACATGCACCATGAGGTACGAGATCTATTCCTTCTTCGAGGGCTCGCCCAAGGTTAAACTCACAGTCCCGCTGGAAAACGGCACTCCGCCTCCTCCGCCGCCTCCGCCACCTCCGCCTGCCGTCCCCTCCCCCTGACAAGGAGGAAAAGGTAAGAAACTTGTAACCGTACGATCGTAGCCATTAGAAATTAATTTTAAACTACCAGTAATTAATTTCGTATAATAATACTACAACATACACATAATTACTATATCTAAAATTTAGAAAAATAACACCCATTATTTAGACAATCAATTTTCATTATACACTATATTAATTATTCTAAAATTTTTATCATCCTTAATTTTTTTATTATTTTTTTCTCTTTCTTCTATTTTTTTTATTATTATATTTATGTAATGAGTAGAGTGGAAGGAGTGAAATTAAAAAGAAATATTATTTTATTTTTAGGTTAGAGATTTCATTCCCTAAATTTAGAGAATCATTATTCATCAAATCTAAATTTAGGAAATGAATAGGGTAGTTGATGTAAAAGTTTTTTAACTACCCTATCTAAATTTTAGGATAAAATTTTTGAATAGAATAATTGATGTGGATGTTGTTAGTATTAGAGATTTAATTATTTTTTTAGAGATTATTTTAAATTTGAAATGATGTGAAAAAAGAAGATCATTTATGGCTCATGTACACCGTTATAAAATTTATGTTTATATTTTCATGATAAAATCAATTAATATTATTTATATAGGAAATTATTTACCGGATATTTACCCTTATTTTTGGTAAATAAATACTAATTATTTTTTGTTAAAATAGTTGTAGGCTATTATTGGACAAGCTCTTATAATTATTATTAATGCACATGCAGAAGTGGTCCTCTTTAATGGCAAGAAATCGTCCGGTTGCGGTGCCTGGTTGCGTCCACGAGTTACCTTCGAAGAGAAGGAGCCAGGAGCCCACCAAGATTGCCATTAAAGTAAATAAAGGGGAGAAAATTCTAGAATTCCATAAGTCTTGAATTGGTCAACTGCAGAGATAGAAAATTATCTAAATAAAGCTTATTATTGATCTTCTGTTCATGAGTGTTTCTTCATGTATAATAAAATCTATGTCTCTAGATTTGCCATATCCCAAAAATATTTAAAAGAAAAAACCAAACTAAGCTAATAGTACTTTCTTCGTCGGTAACTCTTTTAAATAGTCAATTCATTAGTTATTTTAGTGAACTTATCCATCCATCAAATAATGATTGAATCGACTAAATTCAACCTTATCCCAAGCAAAGACCTTGTAGTCCATTAAAAAACTGAACTTTGTTTAATAATGTCAAGTAATATGTGCAACTTGTCATTGAGACAACTCTATATATGGGCTGTCTTGGGCTGTAGCCCAGCCCAAAAAATAGTTTTGAAGAGGCGGATCCGGAAGAGAGGCAGGATCTTTGTAGCAATTGACGAGGCTCTTCCAATGCAACTCCTCTTGCATGGGAGAGACGGAAAAGAAATTAGAAGATTTTGAAAATCATATGTTAGGAAGTAATTTTTTCCAACAAATTTGTAATAACAAAAATTAGCATAAGTTTGTAAATACTTCTAATTTTCTAACAGGTTATTTAAACAATCTTTGGGCTTTTGTGAAGAAATCGATTTTTTTATAAAAATTTAAAATATTAAATTAGCTTAACCAAATTTTAAATTCGATTAATTTAGTCGATTTATCCGATTTAATCAGTTTTTACTCATCCTGAAGACACTAGCTAGTTGGTTTTAACCTCCACGAGTCATGGGTTAACACAGATAGTTCGTGAAGGGGTGTTACCATAGATAAATCTAGGTCAATTTTCAATAAGTGTGGAATGCCCCGCTGATTGTCTTACCCATCTTGCATGCACTACTATTATTGAGCGAAACCCTTGTGATTTACTCCCTTATAGGAAGTATGGTGCTATCATAGAGTGACCGTTAAGGTGACGATTTCATCTTTTATCATGTATTAATACATTAGCTAGTAAATACAAATTTTGGGATTAATTTTTTGTGAGTACAAATATCTCATTGGGTATTTGACGTCCTTATATAGACGTTTAAACTAGATATTGTCAGTTACTTTGTGGGCTCAAATCATGAAGTTAATTGTATCACTAAAATTAGTGAAATTCTTTTAATTTCCTCTTCTAGGAACAATCATCGATCATCCTCTATATTAAGTTCAAGTCTCCTCAATTCTAATTCTGGAATCCGATCCTGCTTGTCGAGTTCAAATTAGCTGTATCTGGATCTGTAGAAATCAAATCTAACATTTTTCATCAGCCAATTCAATCGCATGCATTGTTTAATTTGTAATATAATTTTATATTAACGGATTACATTGATGGCAAATTCAGAAGAAAAGGAGACGAGAAAAGTGAAAAGAGAAAGAAAAGATGAAGAAGCTAAGAGAGAGGAACTCATTTGCCTGGTAAAGAGAAAGAGAAACTCATTGAGAAGAACGAGTTCAATCACCAAATTATTATTGATTGCTCCCCCACCCCACCTTAATCATTTCCACTACCTTCAATCTAACGTAACCCAAGGTCGATCTTTCCCCCTTTCTGTTCAATATCAACATCATCGTCCTCGTCAACTCCACTCCAAATAGCCTTTTCATCATGGCGATAAACAACTCAAGCTAAATCAAACTTTAAATAGATCAAATCGCTAAAATAATTATTTAAACCTAATTTAATTTCTCTTTATAAGCTTAAGTCAAGCTCAAATTTAGTTTGAATTTGATATGTTTATGGCTTCCAGGACGGACTCAGTTAGTAAATATATGGGATAATAACTGTAGTGGTCAGAGAGTCAAAACTAGACAGAAGATTTCATCATCTCTATAGACCCCTGCTCATGCATTTACTAATTTGGATTTTTATTGAACTCTCTCTTAATGACGTGGGGCAGTTGTGAGAGGGCGGCTAATGTAACGGTACCACATTGAATTTGATACGTTTAAATATTATCGAGCACTAATTCAAATTTATTTGATTGTTTGAAATTTTTACATTTTAAACTTATTTAGTTAGTTATTGAACTTAATAGTATATATTTGTTTTTTTATTTTAAAAGTTTATTTATGTAGCATGTTGATAGTAATTTTATTGATTAATATATTTCACAAACTTTGTTCATAATATTCTTCAGAAATAGCTCATAATCTATGTTCATGAATATTAACAAGTTAAACATATATGTATTCAATTTTTTTATTTAATTTAATGAATTATTAAAATTTATTCATTTAATTGATCTGGTGTATATTCAACTAATATAAATAAACTTCAGCACCAAACTTACTAAATATATTTGATTCATTTACCACCCTATTTTTTTTACTAATCCACCTTTTAGATTAAATGGATTCATCTTAAACAAAAATGACTAATCATGATAAGTAACGTTGAATTTAGGATGACCGATTCGAGTAAATTGAGGAAATGCTCATGGAGGCTTATTCTGACAATAACATTCTTAGGTTCGCTACCTATTAAGGGAAAAAAACTCAAAAATACGCCACACCTAAGTCTCAAATTATATATCTCTAATTTATCGTTAGAAGGTCTAACCATGACACCCTACCAGCGGCAACAAATTCATCTTAAACTTATGGTCAGTTTATTTGTGAGAGCGGAAAGCAAAACTAATGGAAAGTTTCCGCAATGAAAAAATTTTCATCATTTATTTCATTAAAATTTTCAAAGAGAAAGGAAATGCAAGGCATCAGTAGATAGTTTTGGAACTAAAGTCATTCACCTCAAAATCAGACGGAAAGTAGCTAATGGAAAAAAAATTACGTATGTATTTCTTTTCATTAACAAAATTACATCATATACCAAAAATTGATGCATGTATCCTTTTTAACTTATAAAATTACATCATGCATTAAAAAAAATAAGGAATATATCCTTTTTTATTTATAAAATTATATTATATGTATTCATCTTTCTCTATTTAAGTAAATAAGTATGTAAAGAAATGAAATTTTTTACCTTATTTTTTCTTTCTCCGAGGATAATTGTTTATCATAAATTTCTTTCCCTTTCTTATCTATATTTTAGAGTAAACAGAGTATAAATGGAGCATGATGGAAGATTTACCTTGCCTTACTTGTGTTTGCTTCGATTGGGCATGCATCATGCAGACGAGTGACGACACTCAGCTTTAGCCCTCAATTCTGACCCAGTCAGCCATCGACTATGTCGTCTTCGTTTTTTTTTCCAATAACAATTAATTGCCATCAAATAAATGAGCCTCTCCATAAACCTGTTCACATTCCATAGATATTTTCTTTTCTTTAAAAAAAAATAAATACCTATTATTTGTTTTTTGAAAAAGAGAAATACCATAGTTTTTCTAAGTTTAGAAAATAAAAACAAAATCTATGTAATTCAATAAATATTTAATTTTAAGAAAATTTTTAAAAAAGTTATAGCCTGATAGAAAGAAATCAAATGAGTTCTATAAATTTAAATGATCATTTTTAAAAAAAAAATTAATCAAAATAATGAGATAGGTCTAATTAATTCAAATATTTTGAAATAGTTGGTCTTATTTAAACTTTCTAGTGGCTAATTTGCATAATTGTGCAATCGTTTTTTTTTTTTTTTGGTTAAAATAGTTGAGCGAGACACGTGTCTTATAATTAATGCAAACTAAGGCAAAGTTTGACTGGTTAACAAGTCGTCGGTTCTTGCCACGAAATCGACGAGAATCGTCCGGTCGCAGTGCCGTCTACGTCCACGAGTCACCTTTCTGCATGACAAAAGTAGCCACACCACAAAGAAATATCATTAAAATAAAAAAAAAACGGGAGAAAAAAAATCTACAAGTCCACAAAGTCTTGAATGAGTCAACTGCAGAGAAAATTATATCTTAATATTTTTTATACTATTATTAGGTTCGATGATTAGTTTGGATCCTCTGTCCTGAATTTTTTCTGTCTTCATATTTTATTATTAATTAAACGGTCCAGATTATATTTCAAAGTATCATGACATCTTTAAGATGTGTGTAGTATTCTTCTGATATACAATGTATTCTTGAAATATAATTTAGATTGTCCGATCGATAATAAAATATAGGGACAGAAATAATTTGGGACAGAGGATCCGAACTAGTTCGATAACCGGTTCGTTGGATCCTGGCAGTGCCCCAACTCTTTTCGTTTTTTTTTTCCTTATTTTTTATTTATTTATGAGTATAGTATTTATTTAGGCATACCACTGCAATCTTAATTATTTTCTCAAGCTGATCAGCAATATCGATCAGATCGCTATGTCTCCTTCCGCCGACCGCCACTTCCTCCTCCTCCTCCTCCTCCTCCTCTTCTCTTGTCCGAGTCTAATCGCTGGCCAACTATTGTACAACATCTGCGGCACCACCGGCAACTTCACCGACAACAGTACCTACCAAGCCAACCTCAATCGCCTCCTATCCACCCTCTCCCTCAACGCCTCCACCTCCGGGTTCACCACCACCACCGTCGGTCAAGTCCCCAACCTCGCGATCGGTTTGGCGCTCTGTCGCGGCGACGTCAACGCCACGGAGTGCCGCGGGTGCCTCGACACGGCGTCGCAGGATTCGCAGCAGCTCTGCCCCTTCAACAGGGGGGCCATCCTCTGGTATGACTTCTGCTTCCTCCGCTTCTCCAACCAGCAATTCCTCGGCTCCACCAGCAACGACCCGGAAATCTTCATGCACAACGTCGCCAACGTCAGTAGTCCACAACGTTTCACTCGCCTCCTCAATCTTTTACTCAATTCGACCCTCAACAACGCAACCGGGTCGGACAGGCGGTTCGCCACGGGTCAGGTGAGCAACTACACGGCGGCAAGCCCGACGGTGTACGGGCTGGTGCAGTGTTTGCCGTACTTGTCGGCGTCTCAGTGCCAGCAGTGCGTGTTCGGTCTGTTCAACCCGCTTCCGACGTACCTGGAAGGGATGCTGGGAGGACGGGTCCTCGGAACATTATGCACCATGAGGTACGAGATCTATTCCTTCTTCGAGGGCGCACCCACCTTGAGGCTCACGGTCCCGCTGGAAAACGCCACGAGTCCCGCCGCGCCGCCTGCTGCAGCACCTCCGCTCGCTGTCCCCGCCTCCGGACAAGGTATAAGAATTGCTAATTAATTACCCCAAATTAAGTTCATTAGAAATTCATTTCTAACTTCGGATATTCTGGAATAATATAGGGTTATTTTTCTTTTCCCTTGAGAAATAAGTTCAGCTCTGCTTTAATTATCGATATGAAGTACATTCAATTTGCTACCAAACTTATTTACTGACGTCTAGCAAGGGACGATAGGTCCAAGAATTTGTTGACTCTGTGAGCCCTCGTGCTCGGCCCCACTATGGTTAGTGGCCATGAGAAATCCTGCCTATTTGTCTATTTTCTATTGGAAATTCATGACTTTCGATAAAGTCAAGCAAAGTCTCCCATTAGAACCCCTGATTTCATGGCACTGTCATTGTCTTTGCCAGCGACGTGACACTAAACCAATTATAATTAATATGTAATGTAAAATTTAAACCTCCTGATCGTGGATGACCACCAAGACTTCCTCATAGTGAATAAAACGTCTGAAGAATTCTTTACAGGAAGGAAATAATTATGTCTAACAATTTGATTTTAGATGAAAAAAGAAATGACATGTTGAGATTTGCTAGCTGCAGGGAAAAAGAATGTCACCGGAACTGTTCTAGCGATTGCAATACCATCGGTGACTGCGATATCTCTCATCTTCTTAATTTGCATTTGCTACTGGAGGAGGAGGAAGCCGGCACCCCAATGTGAGCCACCGCACGGCATAATTAATTAATTATCAAGCTACATAATGTGTCTTAATGTCTCTAAGTCGTTTAATCTTCTATCAATAGATGAAACTGAAGCAGAGAAAATCATGAGTGTCGAATCGATATTGTTCGATCTCTCCACACTACAAGTCGCGACAGCCTTCTTCTCTGAAGATAACAAACTGGGCGAAGGCGGATTCGGAGCAGTTTACAAGGTATATCTAAACTCAAAAGCATATGCCGGTATTATAATCTTTTGTTATGTGTTTACATTACATATTTTGCTCGAATCATTTGCAGGGATTTCTTCCAAATGGACAGGAAATAGCAGTAAAGAAACTACTGAATGCGGGTCAGGGACTTGCAGAGCTGAAGAATGAACTAGTTTTGGTCGCGAAGCTTCAACACCGGAATCTTGTGAAACTTCTCGGAGTTTGCTTGGAGGAGGAGAAGATGCTCATCTACGAATATGTTCCTAATCGAAGTCTCGATTTATACCTTTATGGTAATCATCAATTTGTCCATTCTTATGAAATGCAAGTCGCAGCACTGCAAATTAATCATTCGAACACTGTCAACGTAGATCCTGCGAGGGGTAAGGAATTACCTTGGGGAACGAGATACAAGATCATCAATGGAATCGCTCAAGGCTTGCTTTACCTCCACGAAGAGTCCCAGATAAAGATCATACATAGGGATCTGAAAGCCAGCAATATTTTGCTAGATGCAGAGATGAACCCCAAAATCTCAGATTTCGGCCTAGCCAAACTCTTCGACGGCGACCAGACTCAAGGCACCACCAACCGAGTCATCGGAACTTTGTGAGAGAGTAATTTGCTTTTTCTTTTTTCTTACAAAAATCATTTGCTTAATTGGCTTTTATGTACTTAGTGGATACATGGCACCGGAGTATGCAATGCATGGTAAATTCTCGATGAAGTCAGACGTGTTCAGCTTCGGCGTTCTGGTTTTGGAGGTTTTGACGGGGAGAAAAAACAGCGGAAGCTATGATTCTGAGACCGCAGAAGATCTTCTAAGCTTCGTAAGTATAGAAGAAGTTTTTTTAATCTGATAAAGTAGTGTACACTAATTCATGGGTGGATGCATTATGTTGTTCGGAATAGGCGTGGGAGAAGTGGAGTGGAGGAGCTGCGTTGGAGATTGTAGACCCAGTTCTGGGCGACGAGTACCGAGGCAGCGACGTGCTCCGATGCCTCCAGATTGGGTTGCTGTGCGTGCAGGAGAATCCATCGGATCGGCCCAGCATGATAACGGTGGACCTGATGCTGAGCTCTGAAACGGTGTCCGTCCAAACTCCTTCCAAGCCTGCGTTTTGCGGCGCCAAGAGCTTCAAGGACGTGCCGGTATCCGACAGCTCCGCTTTACCGGTCGGTGCGCTGGAGAAGAGCGGCACTCGATCCGTGGCCATGTCGCCCAACGAGGTGTCCATTTCAGAACTGGAACCCAGATGATAAATTGTGGATCAGTACTCTTTCCCTTTGCAAGCTATACTCTACTAGTACTCCCAGCTGCAGATTATCGAGTGTAGTGTTTTAGGATTTTGTAAACGCCATTTTGTTTTTCTCTTCTCTCTGGAGCAAGAATCACGAATCTTTCCACATAGCTTTCACTTTTTATTTTCTCCATGCATGTGAAATTTCTCGTTGAAATTAATCATGGTCTCTGGGATTGATGGGCGCGTATAGAAATGGATGACTACAGGAAATGAATTCACATCAGGAGTTTGCGTGTTTATTGATAAAAAAATAAATATATTATTGAAATTGTGATTGGTATTTGACTAATTCTTTCGTTGAAAATTAAACTTGATTTTAGATGTTGATAAATTTTATGGAGATAGAATGGTGAGGTGGTAAGTTTTGACTAGAGATAGGATAGAGATAGAACTTGATGAATTGATAATAGTTCGTGGAGATAGAATTAAAAAAATGAAAAATGTCATGATTATCTCATATTAGTGCTTATCCAATAAATCTATAAATATGTACTTCTTTTTTATTGAATGAAACAAGTTGAGTTTTCTATTTTCTTCTACTCCTCTTCCACATAGAGTTATTTCTCCTCTTCCACATTTTCCTTCTATAATTCTTTTTTCTTCTCCCATAATTTCTGTTTCCAACAAAGTGGTATCAGAGCTATGGCTAATGAAGGTATGGTTCCCTTCCAAGTTCCAGTACTCAAAGCGAGTAATTATGACAATTGGAGTATCAAGATGAAGACACTTCTTGGAGCTCATGATGTTTGGGAAGTTATAGAAAAAGGCTACGTTGAGCCTCGTGACGACTCGACGTTATCTTCAACTGAAAAAGACAGTCTGAGAGATTTAAGAAAGAGAGACAAGAAGACTCTCTTCCTCATTTATCAAGCTTTAGATGAGGATGGTTTTGAGAAGATTTCAAGTGCTACTTCAGCCAAGCAAGCATGGGAAAAGCTCCAAGTCTCATATCAAGGAGAAGAAAAAATAAAAAAGGTACGACTTCAGACATTAAGAAGTCAATTTGATGCTCTTCGTATGAAAGAAGGTGAGTTACTATCAGATTATTTTTCTAGAGTCTCTACCATTTCCAATCAACTAAAGAGAAATGGTGAGAAACTAGAAGAAGTAACTATCATTGAGAAAATTCTTTGATCATTGGATTCAAAATTTGATAGCATTACAACCATCATCGAAGAGACCAAGGATCTACAAGTTATGACGATTGAGCAACTGCTGGGTTCATTACAAGCCCATGAAGAAAAGAAGAAGATAAATGAAGAAATTACTCAACAACTCCTAAAGACGACTCTTCAACCGACAAAGAAAGATGAAAGCTCCAGTAACAATAGAAGTCAACGTGGAAGAGGTCGTGGATATGGATGAGGCCGTCCTAATGAGCAAGGATGGATCTCCAACAACAACAATGAAAGAGGAAAACATTCAACAAGAGGACGTGGAAGAGGGTATACAAACTCGAGGTACGATAAATCTCAAGTTAAGTGCTACAATTGTGACAAATTTGGACATTATGCAAAAGAATGTAGATCGCCCAAGAATAAAGTATATGAAAGAGTAAATTATATGGAAGAAAGGAAAGAAGAAGATGACACCCTACTGTTAGCGTATAAAGATAATGAAAGAGAAGAAGATACAATTTGGTATCTCGACACTGGTGCAAGCAATCATATGTGCGGGAAAAGAAACATGTTCATAGAGCTTGATGAATCAGTTGGTGATAATGTATCCTTCGGAGATGAATCAAAGATTGAGGTAAAAGGCAAAGGTAACATTTTCATCCGTTTGAAGAATGAAAAACATGAATTTATCTCAAATGTTTTCTTTGTACCAAATATGAAGAGCAACATCCTAAGCTTAGGACAACTTTTGGCAAAAGGGTATGATATTCATCTAAAAGATGGTATGCTCATCTTGAAAGATCATATTGGTTGCTTAATTGCTAAGGTGCCTATGTCAAAAAATAGAATGTTTTTACTTAATATTCAAAATGATGTCGTCAACTGTCTCAAAGCTTGTTACAAAGACATCACTTGGCTATGACATCTTCGATTTGGACATCTGAATTTTGGAGGACTAGAACTGCTTTCAAAGAAGGAGATGGTGAGAGGACTACCTTACATCAAACATCCTGATCAAGTGTGTGAAGCATGTCTACGTGGGAAGCAATTTAGAAGAGGTTTTCCAAAGGAGTCAAGTTCAAGAGCTCAAATGCCTCTTGAACTTATACATACAGATGTTTGCGGTCCGATAAAGCCAAGTTCACTTGGTAAGAGTAATTATTTCATTCTTTTCATAGATGATTTTTCTCGGAAAACTTGGGTATACTTCTTGAAGCAAAAATCAGAGGTTTTCGGCATATTCAAGAAATTTAAAGCTACCATAGAAAAGGAGAGCGGTCTCGAGGTCAAAGCTATGCGTTCCGATCGAGGAGGAGAATGTACCTCAAATGAGTTTCAAGAATTTTGTGAAGCCAACGGAATACGACGACCCTTGATAGTTCCAAGATCCCCTCAACAAAATGGAGTGGCAGAAAGAAAGAATCGAACCATCCTTGACATGGCAAGGAGCATTCTCAAAAGCAAGAGGCTACCAAAGGAACTTTGGGCAGAAGCGGTTGCATGTACAGTATACTTATCCAACCGATCACCAACTAGGAGTGTGTGGGGAAAGACACCACAAGAAGCGTGGAGCGGAAGGAAACCTGGAATTTCTCATCTAAGAGTTTTTGGGAGTATAACACACGTTCATGTGCCTGATGAAGCAAGAAACAAACTGGATGATAAAAGTAAGAAATTTATTTTTATTGGCTATGATACTAACTCAAAAGGGTATAAGTTATACAATCCAGATACTGGGAAGACAATCATCAGCCGAGATGTCATATTTAATGAAGAAGAAGAATGGAATTGAGAATCTCAAAATAATGATTACAACTTCTTCCCATACTTTGAAGAAGAAAATGTGGAGCAACCAAGGGTAGAGCAAACAAGAGAGGAGCCTACTACTCCACTAGTAACACCAACATCAAGTACTCAAGAGAATTTATCTACATCAACTTCAAGTGAAAGAGTACCACGCTTTAGAAGCTTACGGGAAATTTATGAGGTAACTGAAAATCAAGATAATCTTACTCTATTTTGTCTCTTTGCGGATTGCGAGCCTATAGATTTCCAAGAAGCTATAAAAAACAAAAGGTGGAAAGATGCAATGGATGAAGAAATCAAGGCGATAGAGAAGAATGACACATATGAGTTAACGACACTTCCTAAAGGACATAAGGCGATTGGTGTGAAGTGAGTGTACAAAATAAAGAAGAATGCCAAAGGAGAAGTTGAAAGATATAAAGCAAGATTGGTGGCAAAAGGCTACAGTCAAAGATCTGTCATTGATTATGATGAGGTATTCGCTCCCGTTGTTCGATTAGAAACTATCAGACTAATCATTGCTTTAGCAGCTCAAAATAAGTGGAAAATATATCAAATGGATGTAAAATCTGTTTTTTTAAATGAAGTTCTTGAAGAAGAAGTCTATATTCAGCAACCATCAAGTTATGAAGTTAAAGGACAAGTAGACAGAGTTCTAAAATTGAAGAAGGCTCTCTACGGGCTAAAGCAAGCACCAAGGGCATGGAATAGCCGAATAGACAACACCTGCAAGAGAAAGGAAGCAATCCAAGTATGTTTGGAGAATTTAAAGAAGTGATGACTAAAGAGTTTGAAATGACTGATATTGGGCTCATGGCATACTATCTGGGCATTGAAGTGAACCAAAGGGAAGATGGAAGCTTCATCTTACAAGCAGGTTATGCAAGAGAGATATTAAAGAAGTTCAGAATGGATAACAGTAAGTCTATAAATACCCCAGTAGAATGTGGAGTCAAGTTATCAAAGCATGATGAAAAAGAAAAAGTTGATCCAACATTTTTTAAGAGTTTGGTTGGAAGTTTACGATACTTGACGTGCACAAGGCCTGATATTCTTTATGCTGTTGGACTTATTAGTCGCTACGTGGAAGATCCAACTACTACCCACCTTAAGATCGCTAAGAGAATTTTGCGTTATATCAAAGGTACGATAGATTTTGGATTACTTTATTCAACATTTAACCACTTCAAACTTGAAGGATATAGTGACAGTGATTGGGGTGGAGATATAGATGATAGAAAGAGCACTACAGGATTTGTGTTCTTTATAGGAGATACAGCTTTCATTTAGATGTCGAAAAAACAACCTATTGTCACATTTTCTACTTGTGAAGCAGAGTATGTGGCTGCGACTTCATGTGTTTGTCATGCTGTTTGGCTCAGAAATTTATTGAATGAGTTAAGTTTACCACAAGAAGAGGCAACCAAGATACGAGTTGATAACAAGTCTACAATAGCACTAGCAAAAAATCCAGTCTTCCATGATAGAAGCAAGCACATCGATACACGCTTTCACTATATCAGAGAATGTATTACAAGAAAAGAGGTGCAAGTGGAATACATAAAGTCTCAAGATTAAGTTGCTGATATTTTTACCAAGCCACTCAAATTTGAAGACTTCATCAAGATGCGATATTTGCTTGGAGTTACAAAATCAAGTTTAAGAGGGGGTGTTGAAAATTAAACTTGATTTTAGATGTTGATAAATTTTATCGAGATAGAATGGTGAGGTGACAAGTTTTGACTAGAGATAGGATAGAGATAGAACTTGATGAATTGATAATAGTTCGTAGAGATAGAATTAAAAAAATGAAAAATGTCATGATTATCTCATATTAGTGCTTATAGAATAAGCCTATAAATATGTACTTCTTTTTCACTGAATGAAACAAGTTGAGTTTTCTATTTTCTTCTACTCCTCTTCCACATAGAGTTATTTTTCCTCTTCCACATTTTTCCTTCTATAATTCTTTTTTCTTCTCCCATAATTTTTGTTTCCAACATCTTTGACGCTACAACATTTTTGAAGTCAATTTTGTGACCAATTTCTACGCGCACTCAAAGTGTAATAAATTAGAGTGTAATTGGAGTCAAATTTTCACATTCCATTTTCAATTCCACCATGGCTTCCTCCTTCCTCTCCCTTCTGCTTCCCCTCCTCCTCCTCTCTTTCGCCGGCGCCCAGGAGCAGTTCCAGAACTGTGATCCCAGCGCCGGCAACTTCAGCGACAACAACAACTACCAATCCAACCTCGAACGCCTCCTCTCCACCCTCGCCTCCGACGGCTACGCCACCGGCTTCCTCAATACCAGTGTCGGGGGAGGCTCCGACCAGGTGTTTGGCCTCGTCAACTACCGCGGTGACATCAACGCCACCGAGTGCCGCTCCTGCCTTGACACTGCCACCGCCCAAGTCACCCTCAACTGCCCCTAATGACAGGGCGGCTGAGCTGTGGTACGAGTTCTGCCTCGTCCGCTTCTCCGATCAGCCGCTGCCCACCTCCTCCTCCAACTGCCAGCCACTGGAGTTTAACAATAGGGACAACGCCCCGGAACCGAGCCGGTTCGCCTGGCTGTTGGGGATGCTGATGAACCGGGCTGCCGATGCGGCGGCCAATTCCAGCAAGCGGTTCGCGATCGGGGAGGCCGGCTACTACACGGCAAAGTTTCCCTCCATCTACAACGTGATGCACTGCACGCGCGACCTGTCGCACGAGCAGTGCAGGGAGTGTCTGGGCTCGCTGTTCGTTCCGTTGTCGCCGTTGTTCGTGGGAAAACAAGGGGGGAGGTTACTCGGCGAGAGCTGCAGCATGAGGTTCGAGCTCTACTCCTTCTTCGAAGGTTCCCCTACCCTCAACATCTCTGTGCCCCCGCCGTCAGCGATGCAACTGGCTCCGGCGCCCACCTCCTCTGGAGGTAATTTTTATTTCGTTAATCAATTAGTTACTTATCATGAACATGATGATTTGCAACACATAAATACAAGTATTAATTGAAAGCACAATAGATAATCAAAACCATATGATGTATCTCAAGATCTAGTTATCATTACGTATAAGACTACATTAGATAGAAACAAAAAACGACAACAAATGAATAATCTGAATTCACTGCAAACACTGCTAATTAATCATTCGAACACTGTCTACGCAGATCCTGAGAGGGGTAAGGAATTACCTTGGGGAACGAGATACAAGATCATCAATGGAATTGCTCAAGGCTTGCTTTACCTCCACGAAGAGTCCCAGATAAAGAGCATACATAGGGATCTGAAAGCCAGCAATATTTTGCTAGATGCAGAGATGAACCCCAAAATCTCAGATTTCGGCCTAGCCAAACTCTTCGACGGCGACCAGACTCAAGGCACCACCAACCGAGTCATCGGAACTTTGTGATAATTTGCTTTTTCCTTTTTCTTACAAAAATCATTTGCTTAATTGGATTTTATGTATTTAGTGGATACATGGCACCGGAGTATGCAATGCATGGTAAATTCTCGATGAAGTCAGACGTGTTCAGCTTCGGTGTTCTGGTTTTGGAGGTTTTGACGGGTAGAAAAAACAGCGGAAGCTATGATTCTGAGACCGCAGAAGATCTTCTAAGCTTCGTAAGTATAGAAGAAGTTTTTTTAATCTGATAAAGTAGTGTACATTAATTCATGGGTGGATGCATTATGTTGTTCGGAACAGGCGTGGGAGAAGTGGAGTGGAGGAGTTGCGTTGGAGATTGTAGATCCAGTTCTGGGCGACGAGTACCGAGGCAGCGACATGCTCCGATGCCTCCAGATTGGGTTGCTGTGCGTGCAGGAGAATCCATCGGATCGGCCCAGCATGATAACGGTGGACCTGATGCTGAGCTCTGAAACGGTGTCCGTCCAAACTCCTTCCAAGCCTGCGTTTTGCGGTGCCAAGAGCTTCAAGGACGTGCCGGTCTTCGACAGCTCCGCTTTACCGGTCGGTGCACTGGAGAAGAGCGGCACTCGATCCGTGGCCATGTCGCCAAACGAGGTGTCCGTTTCAAAACTGGAACCCAGATGATAAATTGTCGATCACTACTCTTTCCCTTTGCAAGCTATACTCTACTAGTACCAGTTGGAGCTGAAAGCTAATTTAATTTCCCAGATGCAGATTATGGAGTGTGCTTTAGGATTTTGTAAACGCCATTTCGTTTTCTCTTCTCGCTCGAGCAAGAATCATGAGTCTTTCCATAGCTTTGACTTTTATTTTCTCCTGAAATTTCTCGTTGAAATTAATCAGGGTGTCTGGATTCGATGTGTTGTTCACATTCCATTTCCAATTCCACCATGGCTTCCTCCTTCCTCTCCCTTCTGCTTTCCCTCCTCCTCTTCCACTCTTTCGCCGGCGCCCAGGCGCTGTTCCAGAACTGTGATCCCAACGCCGGCAACTTCAGCAACAACAGCACCTACCGATCCAACCTCGAACGCCTCCTCTCCATGTTGGTCCAGATAGCATGAAAACTAAAACGAAGTAAAACGGTAACCACTCATAGTGAATCGATGGAGACGTCGCTGAAGAATCACCGGTCGACGAAGGGGTTGCCACTGTCGGAAGCACGATCACGGAGCTGTCGGAAAATGCTTCAAGGTTCACGAGCCAAATCCCAACCTCTGGATGCTCTCCCTTTGCTCGCACACGATCACCTCACAGCTTGGCAGTGCTTTCTGATCACCTTCGCAAAAACCTTCTGCACCTCTTCCTTGATCTGTACTTGGACGCTCCTTTTATAGGAAGGTTGAGGAAGACGAAGGGGAAAGGACGTCCCTTCGTCTCCCTGGCGTTTGCAACAAACAGCCGTTTGCAGCAAACAGCCGTTTGCAGCAGCGAAAGAGACGAACCTTTTCATCTCCTGTAACGCCCAACATCTCCCACTCGTCTAAGTCAATCCATAAGGTTATATGGTCACATAGACTATGTCAGTCACATAGACTACAAGGTGATCATGTCACGAAGACCAGAGCGAATTAGTCACAAAGATCAAATAAGTCACATAGACTTTATGAGGATCAAGTTACGAAGACCAGATCAGAACATTCATTCCATACATTAGGGAAAATGGTTCGTGCGACAGCAAGCATAGTGAACATTCAATTGCTAAGAAGATTGTCACATCTTACTTAGCTGCTCCATAGAACGAATCAGAGACATAAATGTCTATAGAACGAATCAAATACATAAATGACTTGCTTTTACCTCAGATTAAATTATTTACATCATCATGAACATCTCTAATCCCTCAAATTGACCATATGTCAAGAGCATGTTCAACATCTCCAATCAAACAAATTATTCACAATTACATTTTATGTACTAAACTAAAAATGTAATTGGTACTAGTGAATAAATGTCACAGATGTAAATCAATCTTAATATTCCTTTTTAGCTAGAATCTATTCATTCTAATCAGTCGCTTTCCTAGTTATGCTCCATAGACCGAATCATCCATAGCCAATAGGAAACATGCTAAAATAGCAGACACTGATCAAAACTTCAAGTAGACAGCTAAATAGTCACTTAGGGTAAAATTGACATAAACTTATAATCTCAAGGGTCTCACATAGTAGAGAAGCAAGGATCTATTCTCCTACTATCCTTATTGTCGCCATAGCACATGTGGTATGAATCACATGCTACGATGTTATTCTCTTTACTAAAAAGAACGCATGTTTTTCTCAAAATTTAACATCGTACAGATTTCGATCTAGACATTCCTAATGTCTAATCCTGAATTCAATATATGAATTCTAATATGACTTCAAGCAGATTCAGTAAATGGTGGGTGCATTTACTCCAATCATTACACAAATGATGGACACAAATATCAAGGCGACCTTAACTTTGTTGGTTGCTACTCGGAAAACCTATAGGTTCCACTGTACAAAAATTTTGTACAAAGGTCTGAACCTTTTCCTAGCTACCATGTGTTCTTTTAAATTAAATTTTGGATCGCCTGCGGAACTTAACACGTTTGATCCAAAACTTAATCTATTTGTTCTTTTAGGTTTTGACTTGGATCTCCTGCGGAACTTAACACGTTCAACCCAAGTCTCCTTAAGTTATTAATTTCATTAAATATTAATTTCCATAAAAGGTTCCCAGTACTGACGTGGCGAGGCACATGGCCTTCTTGGATATGGGAGCAACCACCACCGACTAGACAAAACCTTTAATAGAAAGCTAATATTTAATTTCCTAAAATAACTTTAGGTTAACCAAAGAGAACAATCAAATCACAAGGAAAAGAAAAAACAAAAGAACACAACTTCGAAAAAACATATTCGAAATTCTAGAACGTAAGCCTCTTGTATTTGGTATTATTTCCATAAATAACTAGCATGATGCGGAAATAGAAATTACTAGTTATACCTTGTAGAAAAACCTCTTGATCTTCTACCGTATTCCTCTTCTAACCTCGGACGTTGTGTGGGCAACGATCTACCGAGATGAGAAACCACCAACCACCTTCTTCTCCTCCAAGCAAGGTTCGGCCACAAAGGAAGAACTTCACCAAAGAAGAAAATCAAAATACTAACCAAGCTCCAAGAGATGCTAGCTTTCTCTCCTTCTTCTTCTTCTTCAAGTAGTATCCGGCCACCACAAGAACTCCAAGAGAGATGAAGTATTCGGCCACCACAAGAGGAAGAGAGGGAGAGGGTAATGGCCGGCCACAACACCAAGGAAAAAGGGAGAGAAAACAATAGAGGTTGTGTCTCATGAAGGCACCCCTACCCCTTCTTTTATATTCCTTGGCCTAGGCAAATTAGGAAATTTAATTACAATAAAATTTCCTTAATTTTTCTTGACATGAATTAATTGAGAAAAATAAAACAAAATTTCCCAATTAACTTGAGATGGCCGGCCACATCATTGGAAAACAAAAGAGGACAAGTTTTAATCAACAATTAAAACTTCCTAATTTGTTTCCGGAAATTTTAAAAAATAAAATTTCTCTTTAAAATCTCTTCATGGTTGATAAAAGGAAATTTCTATAATTTTAATTTTATCAACATGTGAATAATTTTAAAGAAAAATAAAACATCTCTCCAATCTACAAATAAGGAAAGAGATCTAATCTCTTTCTTTAATCTTTTGTAGATCTTTTACAAGAGAGATATTTTAATTTTAATTCTCTTTAAAATATATCTTCCACATAATAATAAAAATTAAAATTAAATTTCTTTTTATTTTTATTTGGCCGGCCCTACTAGCTTGGGTTCAAGCTAGGGCCGGCCACCTTTATACCTAGGCGGCCCTAGCTTGGTTCCCAAGCTAGCTTGGCCGGCCCCTATTGGGTGGGTATAGAAGGTGGGTATAGGTGGGTATAGAACTCTATAAATAAGAGGCTACGATAGGGACCGAGAGGAGGAATTAGTTTTGGTCTCCGATAAAATTAGCATCCCGTGTTCGCCCTAACACACAACTTAATTTTATCAATGATAATTCATTCCACTAGAGAACTATCATTGAACTACCGCACCAATCCCAAATTACATTTTTTGGCTCCTTCTTATTATGAGTGTGTTAGTCTCCCTGTGTTTAAGATATCGAATGTCCACTAATTAAGTGAGTTACTGACAACTCATTTAATTAATATCTAAGTCCAAGAGTAGTACCACTCAACCTTATTGTCATGTCGGACTAAGTCCACCTGCAGGGTTTAACATGACAATCTTTATGAGCTCCTCTTGAGGACATTATCAACCTAGTATCTCTAGGACACAGTTTCCTTCTATAATCAACAACACACACTATAAGTAATACCATTTCCCAACTTATCGGGTTTATTGATTCAACGAACTAAATCTCACCCATTGATAAATTAAAGAAATAAATATCAAATATATGTGCTTGTTATTATATTAGGATTAAGAGCACACACTTCCATAATAACTGAGGTCTTTGTTCCTTTATAAAGTTAGTATAAAAGAAACGACCTCAAATGGTCCTACTCAATACACTCTGAGTGTACTAGTGTAATTATATAGTCAAGATAAACTAATATTTAATTACACTACGACCTTCTAATGGTTTGTTCCTTTTCCATTTTGGTCGTGAGCTACTGTTTATAATTTATAAGGTACTGATAACATCATCTTCTGTATGTGACACCACATACTATGTTATCTACAATATAAATTAAATGAACAACTACAAACAAATGTAGACAATTAGACCAAATGTGATTCTTTATTCATAATAAATGTTTACAAAGCTTAGGCTTTCAGTATACATTCCAACAATCTCCCACTTATACTAATGACTAAGCTGCCATATCTTCTACCATACATCTGATTCCCATTCCCTCCACATGCCGATCGAAAGCTTTCGCCGGAAGGGCCTTAGTGAAAGGATCTGCCAGGTTATCTGCTGATGCAATCTTGGCGATGACAACTTCTCCTCGCTTCACGATATCTCGTATCAGGTGGTACTTGCGCTCTATATGTTTACTTGCCTTATGAGCTCGTGGTTCCTTCGAGTTTGCAACTGCACCACTATTATCACAATAAATTGTGATGATTTTGGGCAAACCAGGAATCACATCTAAGTCCATTAGAAAGTTCTTGAGCCATACTGCTTCTTTAGCTGCCTCAGAGGCTGCTACATATTCAGCTTCCATGGTTGAGTCCGAAACGCATTTCTGCTTAACACTCCTCCATGAAATGGCTCCACCTCCTAAAGTAAACACATAGCCTGATGTAGACTTACTGTTATCCCTATCTCGAAATCCGTGTAACCCACAGGGAGCAGATCGTTCGCTTGGTAAACTAGCATATAATCTCTAGTCCTTCTCGTGTACTTCAATATATGCTTTATCGCAGTCCAATGTCCTTGTCCAGGTTACTCCGATATCTGACCCATGCCCTGACAAAACAGATATCGTCTCGTACATAGCATTGCATACATTAGGCTTCCTACAGCCGAAGCATAAGGAACTGCTTTCATGTCCTCTATCTCTTTTGATGTCTTTGGAGACATCTCTTTAGATAGAGCTACTCCATGTCTAAAAGGTAAGAAACCTTTCTTGGAACCCTGCATGCTAAAACGAGCAAGGATTGTATCTATATATGAAGCTTGGGATAGACACAACATTCTTTTCTTATGATCCCTTATAACTTTGATCCCAAGAATGTGTGCACATTCTCCTAAGTCCTTCATATCAAATTGTTTGGACAACCATACCCTTACGTCTGATAATACCTTGACATTGTTGCCAATTAACAAAATATCATCTACGTATAGTACAAGAAATACCACCACGTTTCCGTTACACTTCTTATATACACAAGACTCATCCGGACTTTGAATAAATCCATATGACTGGATTACTTCATTAAACCGGATGTTCCAAGACCTTGAAGCTTGCTTCAGTCCATAAATGGACCGATTGAGCTTGCACACTAGATGCTCTTTGCCTTTTTCAATGAACCCTTCTGGTTGCTTCATATGAATGTTCTCTTTAAGACTTCCATTAAGGAATACCGTCTTGACATCCATTTGCCAAATCTCATAATCCATATGAGCAGCAATGGATAAGAGTATCCGGATAGACTTAAGCATGGCTACCGGTGAAAAGGTCTCCTCATAATCGATTCCCTTTTTCTGAGTGTACCCTTTCGCAACAAGCCTAGCTTTGAAGGTCTCTACCTTCCCGTCTGTCCCTCTTTTCCTTTTGTAGATCCACTTGCATCCAACGGCTTTTACACCATCAGGTGGTTCTACAAGCTCCCAGACTTTATTAGAGTACATAGACTCTATTTCAGAATTCATTGCCTTTTGCCAAGATGCTGCATCTATATCTTGGAGTGCTTCTTCGTATGTTCAGGTTCATGTTTACCGGGACCAAGTCAAGACTCTCCCAAAAACATGAATCTTTCAGTCGCTTTACAACCCTCCCACTACGACGAGGCAATGTCTCGTGGTTGTGTATCATGTGTGACACGTGTTGCGTCTCTTGTGATACTTCATCTTGTACTAATGAAGTAGACATGTCCTCTCTAAGTTCTTCTAAAACAACTTTACATCGGGCTTGTGATCCATTATATAGTCTTCTTCTAAAACGGGCATTGGTGCTAACAATGACCTTCCGGTCTTTAGGACTATAAAATAAACCACCTTTCGTTCCTTTGGGATATCCTACAAACACGCGAACTTCAGTACGGATTCTAACTTATCGGCATCTGGTTTCAGCACATGTGCTGGACTACCCCAAATCCGAATATGTCTTAGATCGGGCTTTCGCCCATTCCACAATTCTATGGGAGTAGAAGAAACTGATTTAGAAGGTACTAAGTTCGGAACATACACTTGTTTCTAGAGCATATCCCCAAAACGAATTTGTAATTCGAATAACTCATCATTGATCTAACCATCTCCATAAGAGTCCTATTCCTTCGCTCTGCTACACCATTCTGTTAGGTGCGGACAATTGGGATTGAATCCGACCTCGATAAGTAATTCCTAAACTCTCCTAAGAGGTATTCGCCACCACGATCCGATCAGTAGTGTCTTGATACTTTTACCTAGTCGTTTTCCACATCACCTTGTATTCTTTGAACTTATCAAAGCACTCGGACTTGCATTAGGTAAATGTATCCATATCTTGAATAATCGTCTATGAAAGAGACAAAATATTCAAAACCTCCTCTTGCCTGGACAGACATAGGACCACACAAATCAGAGTGAACCAACTCTAACACTTCTTTGGCTCTATACCCCTTGGCCTTGAACGGCCTCTTGGTCATTTTACCTTCCAAGCAGGATTCACAAGTTGGAAAATTTTCCAACTCTAATGAACCCAAAAGTCCATCGGCTATAAGCCTCTGAATCCTACTTAAGTTAATATGACCAAGCCTTAGATGCCAAAGATATGCTTGGTTCATTTCCGAAGGTTCTTTTCTCTTATTAGAATTAGAAGATGAGTTATAAATTTCCATGTTTTGCTTTGTGGAAGAAATTGGATTTAAAGTATACAAATTGCCAACTAATGCACCAGAACAGATAATCACTTTATTTCTTTTAATAACTACATCGTTACTAAAGGAAACTGAATATCCATCTAAAAACAGTTTAGAAACTGAAATTAAATTCTTTCTAAAACTGGGTACATAAAGACAATTTCTTAAAACCAAATTCCTATTTCTACTAAAAGATAAGTAGACGCCTCCCACAGATGCCACCTTAGTAGCATTGCCCATGTAGACGGTAATCTCTAGTCGTCGGGTTTCCTGGAACCCCTGCAAGGAATTGCAGACATGATCAGTGGCTCCCGTATCTACACACCAGGTAATGGTAGATAACACCGCTAAACATGTTTCAACAACTAGAGTATGAGATATACCTTTGTTTTGGTTCCTACGAGGATCCGCCTTCCAATGTCCCGCTCACGATGAAGCACTTGCCCTTGACTTCTTCATTCCACTTTAAATCCCACTGAGATTTATTCACTTTCTTTGAACCACTTGTTTCTTCTTCTTCTTTCCTTTCGGTTTAGAAGTAGAACCATTTTCAAAGATAGTGAATTTGAGCATTGTGACGAAATAATCCTTCTCCTGCTTGAAGTAGTAGTTCCGCTAATGAATAAACCTCTTATTCATATTATAGTTCAACGAAACTGCTCAAAACTTCTAGCGTTTGGAGGATCATATCGATCCGGGTTTCCCATCAATTTCTCCTCCAAGGATCGTATCTCGTTCGGATAAGCCATCATCTTTAGGATATGATCTCTTACGAGTATCCTTGTATGGTGGCGTCATTATCTTTCTCATGGCTTCTTGCCTAGAAGCCCTATCCCGATGACCAAAGAGTTCCTTGAGATTGTTCATAATATCATAGGTCGTTGGTAAATCTTGATGTTGATGTTGCAATACATTTGACATTGAAGCCAAAATGTAACACCGCGCCATCTCATCCGCTTACCCATTTCCAATGATATTCAATCTCCTCTTGGGTAGATTCACCAAGAGGGTGCATCAGGGCAATGCTCAGTCAACATATTTATAGCTTTCAGCAGTAAGAACAATGTCCAGGTTTCTTTTCCAATCTATGTAGTTTGGTCCAGTAAGTCTATTCTGTTGAAGTATGATGGACAGTGGGTTGAAAGACATCCTAAGAATCACAAATAACTTTTGGTCAGAACTCTAAATTTAGAATAATATTGATTCCTCAAACAATACTATTTTAAATTAACCAACACCTCATAACACCGTGAATTTTGTATGCCACGTTAGTGTGGATGTATACAAATTCAACATTTGTAAAAGGAGGGTTTTAACCCATTAATTTTATTATCTTGTCAACCTAACTTTTTGACAAATAAAAATAATAGTTGGTATCATTTGGTCACACAAATAATAGCAGTGACTCCGTTGGGGAGGATACTATTAGATGTGTCTAAGTGTATACCATTACTTGACACTAAGTCCATTAATAAGATTATGCCCCTTCCGTTGGGGAAGATCACACGCTCTTAATTAACTTCCTATAGTCATCCAAAAATAGAAGTCTGTTCTAGTGATCCGCAAACAAGCTCATCCGTTATGGAGGAAGGCACTCAGAGCCAACGCGCAAGCTTGTTTGCATCACTTACAAACCAGTAATGGAGACCATGGGATTTATTTAAAAATCCCTCTACCACTTAGTTATTTATAAATGAGGAATTTTAACTATGCTAGCCTACTTAAACATGTAAACTAACATGCACATACAGCACAATATAAAAGCAATAAATAGAAAATTTAATTTTCAACTATTATGACTTTTATCTCTAATTGTCCTCCGTGTGTTGTCATCCCAAGCTGCTGCCATATTTGGCCACCGCCACCGGGTCTAGCTGTCGCATCCATCTTGCTCCTAGTTCCGCTGCGCCTCTAGTCCTTAGAAGGTTCCACGCTTTGCAAGATTCGATCCGCGACATAAATAGAATTTTACATTTTTGATCCTATATTTCATAAAAGAAATGTACATGTATCTAGATCAAAAAATAAAATCCTAATAAAAACTAAATACAGCTCCTGCTGTATTTTAATACAATCATGCACACACATTAAATGCCCTTGACATGTCCAAGGGTCCAATCACACACATAATAACTAAAAGCCATAATAGTTGAATCCTGCATCCACAAAGTTAGCACATCCTACTATTATCCTGCCTAAATTATGTATGACATGTGCATAATTAAACTAAATACCAAATACACAGAGGCAAAACCCTAGCTCTGATACCAATTGTTGGTTGCTACTCGGAAAACCTATAGGTTCCATAAAATTTTGTACAAAGGTCGAACCTTTTCCTAGCTACCATGTGTTCTTTTAAATTAAATTTTGGATCGCCTGTGGAACTTAACACGTTTGATCCAAAACTTAATCTATTTGTTCTTTAGGTTTTGACTTGGATCTCTGCGACTTAACACGTTCAACCCAAGTCTCCTTAAGTTATTAATTTCATTAAATATTAATTTCCAGTTCTGGCGTGGCGAGGCACATGACCTTCTTGGATATGAGCAACCACCACTAGACAAAACCTAATATTTAATTTCCTAAAATAACTTTAGGTTAACCAAAGAGAACAATCAAATCACAAGGAAAAGAAAAAACAAAAGAACACAACTTCGAAAAAACATATTCGAAATTCTAGAACGTAAGCCTCTTGTATTTGGTATTATTTCCATAAATAACTAGCATGATGCGGAAATAGAAATTACTAGTTATACCTTGTAGAAAAATCTCTTGATCTTCTACCGTATTCCTCTTCTAACCTCGGACGTTGTGTGGGCGAGAAACCACCAACCACCTTCTTCTCCTCCAAGCAAGGTTCGGCCACAAAGGAAGAACTTCACCAAAGAAGAAAATCAAAATACTAACCAAGCTCCAAGAGATGCTAGCTTTCTCTCCTTCTTCTTCTTCTTCAAGTAGTATCCGGCCACCACAAGAACTCCAAGAGAGATGAAGTATTCGGCCACCACAAGGGGAGAAAACAATAGAGGTTGTGTCTCATGAAGACACCCTACCCCTTCTTTTATATTCCTTGGCCTAGGCAAATTAGGAAATTTAATTACAATAAAATTTCCTTAATTTTTCTTGACATGAATTAATTGAGAAAAATAAAACAAAATTTCCCAATTAACTTGAGATGGCCGGCCACATCATTGGAAACAAAAGAGGACAAGTTTTAATCAACAATTAAAACTTCCTAATTTGTTTCCGGAAATTTTAAAAAATAAAATTTCTCTTTAAAATCTCTTCATGGTTGATAAAGGAAATTTCTATAATTTTAATTTTATCAACATGTGAATAATTTTAAAGAAAAATAAAACATCTCTCCAATCTACAAATAAGGAAAGAGATCTAATCTCTTTCTTTAATCTTTATAGATCTTTTACAAGAGATATTTTAATTTTAATTCTCTTTAAAATATATCTTCCACAATAAAAATTAAAATTAAATTTCTTTTAATTTTATTTGGCCCCCTACTAGCTTGGGTTGCCAGGCCCACCAACCCACCCAGGCCACCCAGCTTGGTTCCCAGCTGGCCGCCCCTGTGGGGGTATAGAAGGTGGGTATAGGTGGGTATAGAACTCTATAAATAAGAGGCTACGATAGGGACCGAGAGAATTGGTTTTGGTCTCCGATAAAATTAAGCATCCGTGTTCGCCCCTTAAATTTATCAATGATAATTCATTCCACCAGAGAACTATCATTGAACTACGCATCAATCCCAAATTACATTTTGGGCTCCTTCTTATTATGAGTGTGTTAGTCTCCACATGTTTAAGATATCGAATGTCCATTAATTAAGTGAGTTCTTGACAACTCATTTAATTAATATCTAAATCAAGAGTAGTCTCAACTCCATTGTCATGTCGGACTAAGTCCTGCAGGTTTAACAATCTTTATGAGCTCCTCTTGAGGACATTATCAACCTAGTATCTCTAGGACACGCCTTCTATAATCAACAACACACATAAGTAATACCATTTCCCAACTTATCGGGTTTATTGATTCAACGAACTAAATCTCACCCATTGATAAATTAAAGAAATAAATATCAAATATATGTGCTTGTTATTATATTGGATTAAGCACACACTTCCATAACAACCGAGGTCTTTGTTCCTTTATAAAGTCGGTATAAAAGAAACGACCTCAATGGTCCTACTCAATACACTGAGTGTACTAGTGTAATTATATAGTCAAGATAAACTAATTTCTAATGGTTTGTTCCTTTCCATTTTGGTCGTGAGCTACTGTTTATAATTTATAAGGTACTGATAACATCATCTTCTGTATGTGACACCACATACTATGTTATCTACAATATAAATTAAATGAACAACTACAAACAAATGTAGACAATTAGACCAAATGTGATTCTTTATTCATAATAAATGTTTACAAAGCTTAGGCTTTCAGTATACATTCCAACAAACTTATGGGTATGTCTCTATTCACAACTACATAAGCTGTCCCATAAGCAACAGTCTTACCCCTATTTGTACTTAACAAATAGAGATGATTGTCCATGTGAGTGGACCAATCTCAATCTGCCAACATGCTTATCGAGACTTTTATTCGAATGTAACAAAGACATATACACTGAATAGATCATGACATTTTTCATTTATCAAAATGTCTTTACAATTGTTACATTCTTCGAAGTCCCAAAGACTTCACATGTCCATGAAATGACTCTTTAGTCAATGGCTTAGTAAAAGGATCAGCAAGCATATTTCGTATAGGGATGTACTCAAGAATCACCTTTTTCTTGTCAACAATATCCCTTACAAAATTATACTTAATTTCTATATGCTTGTGTTTGCTGTGATATTTGAGATCCTTGGAAAAAGCTATCGCAGCTTGATTGTCACAGTACACTATAACAGGACTCCCACTGTCATCAGCAATCTTCAGATGCTTCAGGAACCTTTTTAGCCAGACAGCCTCTTGCACATGTTGGAATCTATACTGAAAGCCTAAGCTTTGTAAACATTTATTATGAATTAAGAATCACATTTGGTCTAATTGTCTACATTTGTTTGTAGTTGTTCATTTAATTTATATTGTAGATAACATAGTATGTGGTGTCACATACAGAAGATGATGTTATCAGTGCCTTATAAATTATAAACAGTAGCTCACGACCAAAATGGAAAAGGAACAAACCATTAGAAGGTCGTAGTGTAATTAGATATTAGTTTATCTTGACTATATAATTACACTAGTACACTCAGAGTGTATTGAGTAGGACCATTTGAGGTCGTTTCTTTTATACTGACTTTATAAAGGAACAAAGACCTCAGTTATTATGGAAGTGTGTGCTCTTAATCCTAATATAATAACAAGCACATATATTTGATATTTATTTCTTTAATTTATCAATGGGTGAGATTTAGTTCGTTGAATCAATAAACCCGATAAGTTGGGAAATGATATTACTTATAGTGTGTGTTGTTGATTATAGAAGAAAACTGTGTCCTAGAGATACTAGGTTGATAATGTCCTCAAGAGGAGCTCATAAAGATTGTCATGTTAAACCTCGCAGTGGACTTAGTCCGACATGACAATAAGGTTGAGTGGTACTACTGTGGACTAGATATTAATTAAATGAGTTGTCAAGAACTCACTTAATTAGTGGACATTCGATATCTTAAACACGTGGAGACTAACACACTCATAATAAGAAGGAGCCCAAAAAATGTAATTTGGGATTGGTGCGATAGTTCAATGATAGTTCTCTAGTGGAATGAATTATCATTGATAAAATTAAGTTGTGTGTTCAAGGCGAACACTGGATGCTTAATTTTATCGGGAGACCAAAACCAATTCCTCCTCTCGATCCCTATCGTAGCCTCTTATTTATAGAGTTCTATACCCACCTATACCTACCTTCTATACCCACAAATAAGGGGCCGGCCTAGGTATATTATTGACCCAAGCTAGTAGGGCTGGCCAAATAAAATTAAAAGAAATTTAATTTTAATTTTTATTATTATGTGGAAGATATATTTTAAAGAGAATTAAAATTAAAATATCTCTTGTAAAAGATCTATAAAAGATTAAAGAAAGAGATTAGATCTCTTTCCTTATTTGTAGATTGGAGAGATGTTTTATTTTTCTTTAAAATTATTCACATGTTGATAAAATTAAAATTATAGAAATTTCCTTTATCAACCATGAAGAGATTTTAAAGAGAAATTTTTTAAATTTGAAATAAATTAGGAAGTTTTAATTGTTGATTAAAACTTGTCTCTTTGTTTCCATGATGTGGCCGGCCATCTCAAGTTAATTGGGAAATTTTGTTTTATTTTCTCAATTAATTTATGTCAAGAAAATTAAGGAAATTTTATTGTAATTAAATTTCCTAATTTGCTAGGCCAAGGAATATAAAAGAAGGGGTGAGGGTGCCTTCATGAGACACAACCTCTATTGTTTTCTCTCCTTTTCTCGGTGTTGTGCCATTACCTCTCCCTCTCTTCCTCTTCTTCATCTCTCTTGGAGTTCTTGTGGTGGCCGGATACTACTTGGAGAAGAAGAAGAAGAAGGAGAGAAAGTTAGCATCTCTTGGAGCTTGGTTAGTATTTTGATTTTCTTCTTTGGTAAAGTTCTTCCTTTGTGGCCGAACCTTGCTGGAGGAGAAGAAGGTGGTTGGTGGTTTCTCATCTTGGTAGATCGTTGCCCACACAACGTCCGAGGTTAGAAGAGGAATACGGTAGAAGATCAAGAGGTTTTTCTACAAGGTATAATTAGTAATTTTTATTTCCGCATCATGCTAGTTATTTATGGAAATAATACCAAATACAAGAGGCTTATGATCTAGTATTTCGAATATGTTTTCGATGTTGTGTTCTTTTGTTTTCTTTCTTTTCCTTGTGATTTGATTGTTCTCTTTGGTTAACCTAAAGTTATTTTAGGAAATTAAATATTAGCTTTCTATTAAAGGTTTTGTCTAGTCGGTGGTGGTTGCTCCCATATCCAAGAAGGCCATGTGCCTCGCCACGTCAGTACTGGGAACCTTTTATGGAAATTAGTATTTAATGGAATTAATAACTTAAGGAGACTTGGGTCGAACGTGTTAAGTTCCGCAGGAGATCCAAGTTAAAACCTAAAAGAACAAATAGATTAAGTTTTTGATCAAACGTGTTAAGTTCCGCAGGCGATCCAAAATTTAATTTAAAAGAACACATGGTAGCTAGGAAAAAGGTTCAGACCTTTGTACAAAATTTTTGTACAGTGGAACCTCTAGGTTTTCCGAGTAGCAACCAACAGCACAGCCGTTGCACAAGCCACATACTCAGCTTCCATTGTCGACAAGGCTACACAAGCCTGCTTCTTGATGTTCCATGAGATGGCACATCATTCAGCAAGAAGACATAGCCAGATGTGAATTTTATATCATCAAGGTCCCCTGCCCAATCTGCATTTTAGTAGCCACTTAGGCTCATATTTGATCCTTGGAAACAAAGGCAATAATCAGCTGTTCCTTTGAGATATCTGAATATCCTCTTCACCGCTTTCCAGTGTCTTGATCCTGTATTTGACTGGAAACGACTAACAAAGCCAACAACATAGGTTATATCAGGACGAGTGCACAACATAGGGTACATCAAACTACCAATAGCACTGACATATGGTTTCTTCTTCATTTCGGCTATTTCCTCAGGAGTCTTGGAATACATACTTTTTCTCAAAACAGTACCTCTCGCTATAGGCGTCTGTTCAATATTGCAATCTGACATATTGAAGTGTTGTAACATTTTAGTGACATAAGCTTCTTGGGACAAACCCAAAAGCCTTTTTGATCAGTCTCTAATGATCTTCACTTCTAAGATGTACTCTGCTTTTCCCATATCTATTATGTCAAATTGTGATGAAAGTCAGGATTTGACTTCTATCACACACTTTATATCGCTTCCAGCTATTAGCATATCATCAATATATAATGACAAAATGACAAGCTTTCCTTTTTTCCTTTCTTAGGTAAACACAATGATCCTCATTGACCATTTCGAAAGCATAAGACAATATTACTTCATTAAATCTTATGTTCCATTGTCTTGACGCTTGCTTTAGCCCATATATAGATTTCCTAAGTCTACATACTTTTTTCTCTTGACCTTCAGCAACATAACCTTCTGGTTGTATTATATAGATTTCTTCGTCAAGTTTACCATTAAGGAAAGTCATTTTTACATCCATCTGATGTAATTCCATGTCATATTGTGCTACTATAGCTAGGATGACACGTATTGACACAAACTTCACAACTGGAGAGAATGTCTCTTCAAAGTCAATACCCTCCATTTGAGTATATCCTTTTGCAACCAATCGAGCTTTGTATCGATTAATCGATCCATCTGCTTTCTTCTTTTCTTTGAGAATCCACTTATTCCCAATAGCCCTTCGGCCCGGAGGAAGATCGACTAAATCCCAAACTTGATTCTTTCTCATTGACTCCATTTCTTCATCCATTGCAACCTTCCATTCTTTTCTAACTGAGCTTCTCAAAGCTTCCTCAACTGTTCGAGGTTCCTCATCATCAACTGGGAGAACCATCAATGCCTCATTCTCAATATCAAACCTTCTCCGAGGAATAATCTGACGACTACTTCTCCGAAGGTTAGACTGTTGAGAAACTGACTCATTCAGTGACAAGTTACTCCCACTCGGTTGACTAGATTCAGACATCTCCTGATTTGTTGATAAAGGAACATTATCCTCCTCCTCTATCTTATATAGAGGAATTGTCTTATCAACTTCACCTCGTGTTGGGAACTCAGTTTCAAGAAAAGTAGCATCTCTTGACTCTATTTCAGAGATGGTTCCATCTTGTCGCTCACCAATAAAAACATAACCCTTAGAAGTCTCAGAGTACCTTATAAAGATACACTTCTTACTTTTGGGTCCCAATTTTCCATGTTCGTGAGTCTTATCATGAACGTAGACAGCTGACCCCTAAGGTCCCAGATTATTCAAATCCAGCTTTCTGCTTGTCCAACATTTAACCATACGTTCCAATTGATTCTCAACTTGGTTCAAGTAACGAATAAAGCAATCCAATGCTTTAGATTTGTAAGAAATCAAATACACATGACCAAAGCGTGTGAAGTCATCGATAAACGTAATGAAATAAGAACTCCCATTTATAGCTTTCATATTCATTGGACCACAAATATCCGAATGAATTAATTGCAATGGTGATTCAGCCCTAATAGCCTTACCAAATGGTTTCCTAGTCATATTTCCAGCAAGTCAATGCTCACATATAGACAAGTTAATCTTAGCATGAGTGCCTAAAAGACCCTCCTTAGCTAATCTATTCATTCGTTCTTGTCCTATATGTCTCAATCTAGCATGCCAAATTTCATCATTAACATCAGCATTACTAGTAAGAGTAATGTTTGAAAAACAACCATCATTATTATTTGGTTCCACATCAAGAACCATAAAATCATTTGTTAAAAAACCATACCCAATTAACACAGAGTTAAAAAACCATAAAAACAACCACATGGCTTGAGTCTTGACGAGGGAGACGAATTGTGGTGAGGACCCATCTTTAACGCCAAGATCATTGAAGGGTCGACCGGGAGCTGTCTTACTGAAAGTACTGGGCCAAGCTATGCAGCTCGTAGGTGAGGAAACCCGACCAGTCGAGGCAGGTCAGACATTACTCCAGGCTGCATCTTGTGTCTTCAGATCTGGGAACCTGATATGTCTGTACCCAATCGAGAATTATGCGATCAATAACATAGCGGTCTAACTCCTTTCCCCTCCCAACTGCTGATTGTTAGTCTCTTTGACTTCTGACCGCCATGTCACTTTGACCTTGGACTACTATAATGTCCCCTTAATTTATGACTATCTAATTTTATCGGATCCCTCTTTATGCACCGTATCATTTATCATATCCCAAAATTACTTTTAAAAAATTCAAAAGAAAAACTTTTGAAAATTATTCCGTCCACTCGATCTGCTACATGTAAGTCCACATAAATTTTCAGAATCGAGCTCGTAAGTCAATATGTAGTAAATTATATTTTTATTAGGAGTTCACCCTGGTTTAAAGAAGAATTAATGTGGCGTATAGCATACTTTTATGCACTGAAGACCTTCATACGTCCTATTTATTTCCCATACTTCTGCTCTCTTATTTTCTCAAGCTGATCATCAATATCGATCAGATCACGATGTCTCCTTCCACCAACTTCCGCCACAGCCTCCTCCTCCTCCTATTCTCTTCTACGAGTCTCATCGCCGCCCAACCGTTGTACAACATCTGCGGCACCACCGGCAATTTCACCGCTAACAGTACCTACCAAACCAACCTCAATCGCCTCCTATCCACCCTCTCCCTCAACGCATCCACCTCCGGGTTCACCACCTCCACCGTCGGCCAAGTTCCCAACCTCGTGATCGGCCTGGCGCTCTGTCGCGGCGACGTCAACACCACCGAGTGCCGCGGGTGCCTCGACACGGCGTCGCAGGACTCGCAGCAGATCTTAAAAGAGATATAACATAATTATCCAAATTGACCGGATCAAATTACCAAATCAAATCATATTAGTATTTGGATTATTCTAATAATTCTGTTATAATTATTCTCAGAATTATTCTAATAATTCTGTTATAATTATTCTCAGAATTATTCTTAGAATAATTCTGTTATTTATTAATTAGTTATTTGACCAAGTACTTTTGAACATTATATATTGTATTGTCCTTAGGGAAAATATATATTAATGAACAATAGATTTTATTATTCTCATCTTATTCCTTCCTCTCTCTCTATTCTTCTTCTTACATGGTATCAGAGCCATCTCTCTTTTTTATCTTCCCTCAACTTCTTGAGGCGCAGATCGTATAAACGGCGAATTTTTAAATTTTTCCCTCAAGCCTCTTATTTTCTCCTACGTGTTTTAATTTTCTTATTCTTCTCTATTTTTCAGAACAAACGAAAAATACTTATTTTCTTCCGCTGCCAACCCCTTTGCTTCTCTTTCCTCTTCCTTAATCTCTTTTTTTTTTCCACTACCACCGGACAAGTTATTTTTTACTTTAGATGTCAAATACTCGACGACATCAAAGAGGACAAAAGCAAAGTCCAGACCGATGTCAAATTTGTCACATCGTTGGTCATACTGGAAATATATGCCCTAAAGGACTTGATTGGTCTAGGGTAAAATGTCAAATTTGTCTTGGAATTGGACATTTTGGTATTCAATGTCCTAGTCCATTTGATTCAAATTTCATTGGTGGTCCTACAGCCTCAAGACAACCATCTATTTCACAAGTATATCCTAAAGTTCTTTCGTCTGTGCCTACTTGTGGTAAAAACCCAGAGTTCTCATCTACTGATTGGTATATTGACACTGGAGCAACTCATCATGTCACATCAGATTATAATATCCTTACAGACGTAATGCCATATTATGGCTCAAATACGGTGCAAGTAGGCGATGGTTCAGGTTTGCAAATTGCTAATCTTGGAAACACATATGTTCATTTATCTAATCGAACTTTTCACATGCGCAATGTCTTTCATGTTCCATCTATCACTAAAAATTTACTTTCTACACGCTAGTTTTGTCTTGATAACAATGTCATTTTTGAATTTCATCATAATCATTATCTTATAAAGGATAGAGGAACAAATGCTATTGTGTTTTATGGGAGAATCAAAAATGGCCTCTATTGTCTTCAGAGTTCTTCGATCAAAGCTTTTGTTGGTGAACGCACAAATAAACCAGCTTGGCATGCTCGACTTGGTCATCCTTCCCTTCATATTGTTCAGTCAATCATCAATAGGTATGGTTTACCTACTTCTATTACCTCCTCTCCATCTTATTCATGTAGGGCCTGCATGAAATCTAAAAGTCATAAGCTACCTTTCTCTTTATCTGATCATGTTTCTAATTTTCCACTTGAAATAATTCATTCTGATGTTTGGGGCCCTGCACCTATTTTGTCTAATCAAGGTTTCCAATATTATGTTACATTCATTGATCATTTTAGTAAATATACTTGGCTTTATCCTATGAGAAGGAAATCTGATTTATTTGATATATTTTGTAATTTTCAAATTCAAGTTGAACGATCTTTTAATCGTAAAATACTCTCTTTTCATTCTGATTGGGGAGGCGAATATCAAGCTCTCCATCGTCATTTTGTCTCTTGTGGAATTGTTCATCGAGTTTCTTGTCCTCACACTCCGAAACAAAATGCTGCTGAGAGAAAACATAGACATATAATTGAAACGCTTTAGCTCTTCTTCATCATGCATCGGTTTCGCGTAAACATTGCCATATATCTCATAAATCGACTTCCTACACCATTGCTCAATCATAAATGTCCTTTTGAAAACTTTATAATCAAACCCCGATTACACTTTCCTTCAATTTTGGTTGCGCATGTTATCCATGGTTACGCCCCTATTCTAAACACAAACTTGACTCTCGTTCACTACAATGTGTTTTTCTTGGTTATAGCAATTTGCACTATGGTTATCGTTGCTTGCATATACCAACAGGACGAATTTATATTTCACGACATGTTACTTTTGATGAGTCTTTATTCCCTTTTTCGGTAGCTTCTTCAATCTCTCCTCCAGATACAAGTGGCACCTTCTTAATGCCACCTAATATTATCAGAAGTGATGGAATTCTAGGTCCTGCTCCGGAGCTCTCTAATAACTCTCCTATACCATCAGAATCACCTCCGGTTGCTGCTCCAATCTTAGAAGTCTCGCCGATCGAAGATAATATGCTCTCTGGTTCCTCAGATAATGCAAGTCCGTCATCTACATCACCATGTCAGCCTACTTCCTCATCGCCATCAACAAGTGATTCAGATGATAATGCTCCTCGTCGCATGCTTCCCATTAGTGATATTTATGAGCGTTGCCCACCAAATGCAACTCGATATCCCCTTCCACGAGCTCTAGTGGTCTCTTCAAAATCTATTGAACCAACCTGTTTTACACAAGCAAACAAGGATCCAAACTGGCGTAGTGCAATGGCTACAGAATTTGATGCACTTCTTCGCAATGGAACATGGACTCTAGTTCCGCGCACTCCCTCAATGAATGTTGTGGGCTCTAAATGGGTATTCCGTCTTAAGCATCGAGCTGATGGTTCTCTTGAAAGATACAAAGCTCGACTTGTAGCTAAAGGATTTAGTCAACAGTCAGGTATTGACTTTAATGACACTTTCAGTCCAGTCATCAAAATTACATCTGTCAGACTATTATTATCAATAGCTGTTAGTTCTAATTGGCCTGTACGACAATTGGATATTTCAAATGCATTTCTCCATGGCCATCTTGAGGAAACTATATTTATGGAGCAACCACCTGGTTTCATTCATCCACAATTTCCATCTCATGTTTGCCAACTCAAGAAATCCTTATATGGTCTTCGACAAGCTCCTCGTGCATGGTTTCATCGACTATCTAAATGGTTACAAGCTCAAGGATTTTCTGGATCAAAGACTGACTCGTCTCTATTTCACAAATATAATGATGAAAATATGATATTTTTTCTTATTTATGTGGATGACATTCTGATAACCGGCAATGATCACAAGGGTATCACAACTTTATTAAGTCTTCTCAATCAAGAATTTCCTACTAGAGATTTGGGTATTGCTCGTTTTTTTCTTGGTATTGAGCTTATTCCACATGAGGATGACTATCTTCTCTCTCAGAGCAAATACATTACTGGACTTCTTCAAAAAGCCAAAATGGATGGAGCACATCCGGTCTCTACACCAATTGCTATAAACAACTCTCCAACTTCATCCTCTCCTGCTCTATCTGATCCACAAATTTATCGAAGTATTGTTGGGGCCTTACAATATGTCACTATCACACGCCTTGATATTACTTTTGTGGTAAATCGTGCTTGTCAATTCATGCATGCTCCAACTGAACAAAATTGGGATAATGTAAAAAGAATACTTCGCTATCTCAAAGGTACTATTCTACATGGTCTTCTTTTATATCGCCAATCATCTCGAGATTTACATGCATATAGTGATGCGGATTGGGCAAGTTCTCCTGAAGATAGACGCTCTACTAGTGGATATGCAATATTTCTTGGACGAAATCTTATCTCATGGAATTCGAAAAAGCAACCTACGGTATCTCGTTCAAGCACTGAGGCAGAATATAAAGCTATAGCAAATACAACGTCAAAAATTATTTGGCTTCAATCACTTCTCTCCGAACTTCATCTTGCATCAAATATTGCACCAAAAATTTGGTGCGACAATATTGGAGCAACATATCTCACAGCAAATCCAGTCTTTCATGCTCGTACAAAACATGTGGAAATTGATTTTCATTTTGTTCGTGAACGTGTGGCAACTCAGCAGTTATCCGTCTCTTATATTTCTACTGAAGATCAAATCGTTGATATCTTTACCAAGCCACTATCCAGACAACGCTTCAACAAGTTAGCAAGCAAACTCAACGTCAGAGATCTCCCGTTGAGTTTGTCGGGGGGTAAAAGAGATATAACAGAATTATCCAAATTGACCGGATCAAATTACCAAATCAAATCATATTAGTATTTGGATTATTCTAATAATTCTGTTATAATTATTCTCAGAATTATTCTAATAATTCTGTTATAATTATTCTCAGAATTATTCTTAGAATAATTCTGTTATTTATTAATTAGTTATTTGACCAAGTACTTTTGAACATTATATATTGTATTGTCCTTAGGGCAAATATATATTAATGAACAATAGATTTTATTATTCTCATCTTATTCCTTCCTCTCTCTCTATTCTTCTTCTTACAGATCTGCCCCTTCAACAGGGCGGCCATCCTCTGGTACGACTTCTGCTTCCTCCGCTTCTCCAACCAGCAGTTCCTCGGCTCCACCAGCAATGATCCGTCAATCCTCTTGGGAAACACCGCCAACGTCAGTAGCCCGCAACGCTTCAGCCGCCTCCTCAATTTTTTACTCAATTCGACCCTCAACAACGCAACCGGGTCGGACACGCGGTTCGCGACGGGTGAGGTGAGCAACTACACGGCGGCGAGCAACGCAACCGGGTCGGACACTCAATTCATGGGTGGATGCATTATATATATTGTTTGGAACAGGCGTGGGAGAAGTGGAGTGGAGGAGCTGCGTTGGAGATTGTAGACCCAGTTCTGGGCCTCGAGTACCGAGGCAGTGACGTGCTCCGATGCCTCCAGATTGGGTTGCTGTGCGTGCAGGAGAATCCATCGGATCGGCCCAGCATGATAACGGTGGGCCTGATGCTGAGCTCTGAAACGGTGTCCGTCCAAACTCCTTCCAAGCCTGCGTTTTGCGGCGCCAAGAGCTTCAAGGACGTGTCGGTCTCCGACAGCTCCGCTTTACCGGTCGGTGCACTGGAGAAAGAGCGGCACTCGATCCGTGGCCATGTCGCCCAACGAGGTGTCCATTTCAGAACTGGAACCTAGATGATAAATTATCGATCACTCTTTCCCTCTACGACCTATACTCTACTTATCCTGTTTGAACGAGGAAGCTAGAAAATCGAGGATGGGGTGATTATTAACGGGATGAATATCTCAATCTTGTAAAATAAAATCAAATCAGGGAAGGAGTCTTTAATGTTGGCTCTCAAATGCTCAAGTTAAAATCAGGAAGAGAGAATGTGTAATCAAGAAATAGATAAATTTTTCCTTTCCTTATACCTGCCGTACCTTTTATAACTTTCTTTTAGATCGTTCATCTGCTCTTATTCAATGATATTAATTGCTAGAGGAAGGTTTATTTGTCTTGACTTCTGTGCATTAATGATAGATGGAGTGTTCTTCTTTGTTTTGATTTCTTCATATTTAATGATAGACAAAGTGTTCTTTTTTATTTTCTCGTCCCTTTCTGTGTAATGTCATTTCTTGCACCGGACGGGCGGTCCAAGCGGCTCGTTTTCTTGTCGATCGAAACAATCGGCTACATGTTTGTCCATTTGTTCGACCGACCCATGAGGTCCATTCGTTTGACCGGCTGAGTTATCCGCTCGGCCACTCCTTTGTCGATCGGGATAGTCAGACAACCCCCTTTGGCCGAGGCTCTTTCCGTAAGCCCGGTGTTAACCGCCTTGAGTTTGACCGACACCGTGTCAACTGACTTGTGATAGGTGGGTTCTCCCTTATCGTCGTATCACAAGTTTTCCCCTCAAGTCTAGTCGAATGAGGCTACAAGTCCGACTAACTGGACAACTGGTTTCCTTGGCGATTTCAACGTCCGATCGGAGTGTTCGATCCCTAGCTAGTATCTGATCGGTTCATCAACCAACGTCGCTCGGTCGTTGTCTAATCATGGCAAATGGGCGATCGGTCCGGTAACCCGTTCTCTATGCAGAGCGGGACGATGACCTGCAATATTTTGAGAATTCTCCAAATGCGCTTCTTCGAGCGAGTGCGGTCGTCGCCGACGTCATCCATATTTCTCGAAGCTCGTGTAAATCCTTGATAATTATAGCCGAGCACGCGACCATCCCTTTTAATTAAGTTCATTAAATGTTGTCCAATAACCGTATGTCATGTGTCCCTCTTTTTGCCGCCGCACGCCTGACAACACAAACGAATATCCTCTGCTGACGTGACTAGCATCTTTTCGAATTCCACGGTCAGATCTTGTTCTAGGTTTTCGAAACCTTGGATCGGACGGTTGAGAGCGACCGACCGTGAGGTTTATAAGCCTCGCGTGTGCCGTCATCTTCTCCACTTCATGCCTTTGTCTTTGAGCTTTGCCGCTGTGGCATTCCGCTTCTTCGCCGGTGGTATCCCTGTACTTCGGTAATCTCCCAGTAAGTTTCTTTGATCGATTCTGTGTGATTTTCCTTGTAAAGTTCTTCGATCGATTCAGTTTAGTGTTCGTTTATCGTTTATCTTCGATCTTGTTCTTTTGTTCTCTCGATGGCAAACTCATCTCAGCCTCTCGTCGCCGTCCTTGGACTCTAGTACACCTCTATTGAGTCTAGGTTCAACGCGGGTGATGCGGAGAGTTTGAGGGCTGCATATGAAATTCCGCCTAACTATCAAATTGGTCTTCCCTCCGCCTTTGACCGTCTGAACGAACCGCAACCTAGTTTCGTAACATTTTTTAGGACCAATTTACTGCCGGTCTTCAGTTCCCGATCCACCATTTCTTTTCCACTATTTGTAAATATTTTCATATTTCTCTCCACCAACTAGTGTCGAACTCCTTTCGGCTGCTGTACAGGGTCGTCGTTCTGTTCCGCCTATATGACATTCACCTTACTCCTCGGTTCTTTCACTATTTTTATTACCTCAAATTATCCAAACCGGGGACTTTTCTCTTCAAAGCTCGAGTTGGCCTAGTATTCTTTGACAATATGTCGTCCTCCAATAAACATTGGAGGGACTACTATTTTTTCATCCATCTTCCCGAGCGTCCTGATTTCCCGACCGACTGGCGGTTGGAAGTGGCGAACCCACTGGAACTTAAGAAGTATAAGAGTCGAGCAGACTACTTCCACGCAACTTCCCAATTGGCCAGGCAAAAATACCATATCCACAAATTGTTGCATGAGGGAGTCCTCTACATGTTCGGCTTGAACCCGATCCGCACGTGCCCGATCCGCACAATTGGCCAGCCTAGGTATGTTCTTTGTTGTCCTTCTCATTGAATCTAATTGATTGTTTCTCCATTTTTGCAGCTCACATAATGCTAAGGGCACGTCTGGCTTGCTAAGCCAAACTCACGGTTTGCAGCCGATCGGCTCACAAGAAGACCTTCTTGTAGAGAGCGAGGGAGTGCCAGCTCTAGTGAACGAAGGGATAACCAGCCGGACGCCCAGCTGTGGAGTGGTTGATGCATCAAATCCTCCCTTCGCACGACTGTCAGTGATTCCGGTTGAGGGGGCGTTGGACTCGACATCTTCTGGGGAATCACTGATAAGCCGCAAGAGGCGCTGGGGGGAGATGATCTCGTGATCCGCTTCCTTTGTGGTGCGGATCCCCACCAGAACTAGCCCATGCCTTCCTTCCGCCGAGCCGGTTGAAACCCCGACGCCAGCTCCTGCCACGGCAACCGTTCCCCATACATCATCTGATCGGACACCATCCCTATCCGGTCTGCCACAAGGAACTATTTACGCACCGCCAGTTGCTTTCATGCCACCGACGCCGAAGGTTCAAAAGTCTAGCATCTGGCCAGTGTCAACGTCTCGGTTATTCAGCAGAGCGACCTCGGCCCAATCAGCCCCGAGCAATTGGCGCCACATAATGGCGGTTATCCATCTTTCGACTGAGGAATTGCGTGAGTCAGACGACGTTGAAACCCGAGCCCCCGAGCACCAGATAATCATTCAGAGGCCGCTCGCATAGATATGAGTTGACGCCCGAGCCCGTGCAGCGGTCATGCCTCTGCGGGCGCTTGCGGACAACCATACCCAGATGTCCACTGGGGTAAGTTTTGTTTGTTCTTAGTTTATCTCCGATCGACTCTTATAATTTCTTGGTTCCTCGCAATATTGGGTAGAGAGCCTGACCATGTATCAAAGGCTTATTTTTTTAGAGCAGGAAGTTAAGCAACTAAGTGCACCGAGCGGCCAGTCATCTGCTTCTCAGGTGCAACTGGAGTAGATGAATGCTGAGATGGCTCAACTAAGAGCCGATCTGGCTAAGAGCACCAAGCAACTGGAGGCGGAGAAGGGAAAAAACGTCGAGCAGGCCACTCAATTAGCTCGGCTTAATAAACAAGCCAACACATTTGAATCCAAAATTCATTTGGCCAACACTAGGAAACTCCGGGCTATTGAAGATATGAAGATAAAAAACAAAGAGTTTTGGGTGTTGGCTCAGAACTTGAAGGAAACTGAGGCTACCCTGAAGGCAGAGCGGGACGGACGGTCGACCGAGCAGACTGCCGTGAAAACCCAGCTCGCTACAAAAGATGAGGAGCTGGTGACACTGAAGGTAGAGTTGGAAGCTTCCCGAACGGCCTTAGAGACTTATCAGGAGGCTGAGTCAAGTAGGTTTGCGCTCATAAAGTGATCCTACATCCGCTCGGATGCTTTTAATGACAAGGTCGCCGATTGGGCACTTCGTCTGTTCGACGGGATGCTCAGCCAACTCAGGGAAGGCGGCTACCTACCCATTGCTCTGACAAACAAGGTTATCAATCGGGACAAGCTAACTGAGTCGCTGCCTGACGATGCCTTAGATTATCTGGAGTGATCTTACTCGAGCGAATGCTTTTGTATTTCCCTTCATGCATGTTTGTAATCCTCATGCAAGTGTTAATGAATGATCGCTCGTCCGACGATCTTTTCTTATCCGTTCATCGCCTCATTGCCATTCGACATCTTTCAGTTTGACTTGCATTTTAGTCGTTCACGTGTTGCCGTGTAAACCCGAGCAAAATTGCGAGTTGTTTATATTTTTAAGTGTGGCTTTATGACCCTCCGGTCGGTAACGAGCAGTCATAGCAGATTTATCCACTCCTGATTACTGAACGTTCATCGTATTTTGAAAACCTAGAGCTTTTGAGTAGCGTGTCTTCTCAGTCGGCTGTTTTTAGTCGATACTATTCTTCATCGGGCCTGAGTTTAAGATCGACGCTCTACCGCTTATCGAGACAAGGGTTTAAGGTCGCCGCTCGACCGTTGATGATGATAGGGTTTTAAGGTCGCCACTCGACTGCTGACAGGGGTTTAAGGACGTCGCTCGATCATTGACGGAGACTAGGTTTTAAGGCCGCCGCTTGACCGTTGATAGAGACAAGGGTTTAAGGTCGCCGCTCAACCGCTGATGGAGACAAGGGTTTAAGGTTGCCTCTCGACCGTTGATGGAGACAAGGTTTTAAGGTCGCTGCTCAACTGCTGATGGAGACAAGGGTTTAAGGTCGCCGCTCAATCGCTGATGGAGACAAGGGTTTAAGGTCGTCACTCGATCGCTGATTTAAGGTCGCCGCTCGACCGTTGGTGAGGGCAGGGGTTTAAGGTCGCTGCTCGACCGCTGATGGAGATAAGGGTTTAAAGTCGCCGCTCGACCGCTGATGGAGACAAGGGTTTAAGGTCGTCGCTTGACCGTTGGTGGAGACAAGGGTTTAAGGTCGTCACTCGACCGCTGATGGAGACAAGGGTTTAAGGTCGTTGCTCGACTGTTGGTGAAGACAAGGGTTTAAGGTCGCTGCTCGACCGTTGATGATGACAAGTGTTTATGGTCGTCACTCGACCACTGATGGAGACAAGGGTTTAAGGTCGCCGCTCGACCGTTGGTGAAGATAGGGGTTTAAGGTCGCCACTCGACCGCTGATGACGATAGGGGTTTAAGGTCACCGCTCGACCGCTGTTGATGACAGGGATTTATAGTCGCCGCTTGACTTTTAACTTGGCCTGGTCAGCCCAAGAGTCTGGAAAGCTTTGATTTTTATTCATATCGACCATACATCCAGAAGACATATACACAAATACATTTGTATTTTCTTACGCACCTCTCACCCGAGCCTGTAGGATTGGAGATGTTTCACGCTCCACAGCTACTCAAGTCATCTCCCGTTTTTGTCTTCCAAGTAATAGGCACCCGAGCGTAGTTTCTATACGACCTTGTAAGGTCCCACCCATGGTGCCTCGAGTTTGGTGACGTCGTCGACCGGTTTAATTTTCTTCCACACTAGATCACCAACTTGGAAGGACCTCGGGATCACCCTCCTGTTGTAGTTCTGCCTCATCCACTGTCAGTAAGCCATTAGCTGAACAACCACTTTATCCTGCGCTTCATCCACCAAGTCAAGCTCTATTAACCTCCACTCGCCATTTCCCTCGTCGTAGAGTTGCACCCGGTCGGATTCTACTCCCACCTCTAAAGGAACCACCGCTTTTCCTCCGTACACCAGCTGGAATGGTGTTACGTCGGTCGCCTCCTTTGGAGTCGTGCGAAGTGCCCACAAGACACTTGAGAGCTCGTCGACCCCGCTACCTTCCGCGTGGTTGAGCCGAGTTCTCAAGCCTCTAAGGATCTCCCAGTTTGTGACCTCCGCCTGGCCGTTGCTCTGTGGGTAGGCGACTGAGGTGAAGACCTGCTAGATGCCATAACCTTCATACCACTCCTTGAGTTTCTGACCGCGAACTATCTCCCATTAGTCGAGACGAGCCGACGAGGGATGTCGAACCGATAGAGGATGTTTTGCCAGATGAACTTGATGTCCATCTGCTCACTTATCTTTGCCAGGAGCTCAACTTCCACCCATTTTGAAAAATAGTCCACAGCAATGAGCAAAAACCTTCGCTGACCCGTTGCCATGAGAAATGGTCCCACGATGTCCATGCCTCATTGGTCAAACAGGCAAGATACCGTGGATGACTTCATCTCTTCGGTCGATCAGTGCGAAATATTGTGATACTTTTGGTAGGATAGGCATGTGGCTGTCGTCCGAGCGGCATCCTCTTATAGAGTTGGCTAGAAGTATCCGGCTAGGAGAATCTTTTGAGCTAGCAAACGACCGCTTGGATGACTTCCACAGGAGCCTTGGTAAACTTCTTGCAAGATGTACGCTACGTCCGCTTGGATGGCTTCCTTTTCTGCTGCAGATTTTCTTTTGTTTCCTTTCTCTGTTTCTGATATTTTCATATTCGAATTCCAGAATAAGACAAATCCATCACTGAACCATCAAACCAAATTCAGAAATTTAATTCCCAGTAGCAATATCAGAAAACAACCAAAACCTTTAATTTGAATTTATGATGTGCAACTAATTCCGTAAATGGATTCTGGTTTTTCAGAGCTAAGCATTAGCGTTCAATTGTAAAATTCAGAAACATGTATGAACTTTCTTGATTACACAGCCACCGAAATCCACATTGCTTCCACAACACTAACAATCATTCTGCTGAAGAATTTTTCTACTGCAATGGAGCTGGATAATTCCAGCAATGAAAACAAATTCAGCAGAGCTTTATGAATTAAATCACCACAAGGTCCAAAGTTTCAGGAATATGGACTAGGAGATCAGATTTGAAGACACTCACTAAATTACTTCAGACGTTCAGATTCAACACAGAAAATTGACACCAAACAGATCTTTGCTAACTTGTGAAGACTCCTTCAACTTAACATATGCAAACCAAAAACAATTATTTCCGGAATCACAATTTATTCTCAGCAATAACAGAATTCAATTCTCTGTTACACAACAACTTAATACAGAATTTTTCAGCACTTCAATAAATTACTGGTTTAAAAGAAAACTCTGCACTTTAAATTTCAGCTTCAGTTTGTAACTTTCTTTCTACAATGCAGTTTCAGAATTTTGATTCAATGGACATTAACCCCATCAGAATTTTCAGAATTGAGAATCCAGTTCAGAATTTCCAGAATTTAGTTTCTATGAAATATCTATGTTTTAGCAATTCAACAATCAAATTCAGCACGAATTCAAGGATTTGCAGCTTCTGAAAGTTCATGGTTTCAAACTTCAGTTGATACACCAGTTCAACAGAATTGAAATCTATTGCTACTGAATTCCTGAATTTGTAGATGACATAAAAGGCTGAAATACCATTTGTTCTGCCTGATTCAAATTCAGATTCCTGCAGTAAACTTGTTGCTGCTGATACCTCATTTTATAGCTTCATTGATATATCAGCAACTCTCTAACAGTCTACTCTATTAAATCAACTTTGAATTTGATCCATGGTATTCAGATTTCCAGCATGACAACCACTAATTCTGCAGCTTAGTATTAAGTTTCAGACATAGAAAAGGGAATCATTTGACACTCAATTAATAGGCACTTAGTTTCATAACCATGCTGATAAAAAATAGCATAAAGAATTGGCACAAAACTTTTATCTAGCATGTCATTATTCCATATTTTAATTCTGCAGCTTGCACAAAATTTCAGCAACACAACATTTGTGAACCTTCAGCAACTTCTCAATTAATTCCTAGGTTCATGACAGTATCAGTACTGTCATTTCTTGCAGCCTAAAAATTTTGCCCACATGAAACTCTAAAAAGGAAGAGTATCAATTAACAATCAAATTTTGATACTTAACTGATTAGATTCCTGCATATTTCTGTTCTTTCAGTAATTTGATGCGAGATCACCACTTGTTTCTTCACACTTTACAATTTCACCATATCTTCTCCTTTACTTGATATTGCTTCTGAATTTTGATATACCATAGCAAGCTGCATTTGTTTTCTTTTCTATTTCTACAAAGAGTTCAGTTTTAACATATCCTTTCAAGTACTCTAATTTCTGCATTCCAGCACTTTGATAACAGAATCTGAACTCATCTCCTGTATATATTTTCATTTATGCACTACTCCAACTCTTCAATTATCAGAAATCTGCACCAAGAAATGGGCACTCCAAAGATTTGAAATTGGCACATAGATTTGGCACTGCTGAGAAATCAGTAATTGAAGTTTTCAACAGCAACAGATTTAAAATCCTTGGATTGATCACTTCTGACAAGGCTTCCCAGATTCTGGTTCAGTTTCAGAAATCAAATTCAAGTAATGGCAGGAGTTCAACACCATTTAATCTTAAATACAAGAAACACAATTCGTTACTGACATAAGAAATCTGCTTCCAGAATTCATATTCACCGTTTCCAATCTCTTGATCAACTGAGGAATGTATTCACCAAAATGGCACATTGGAAACTTAAATTGATACATCCATTCATAGCTTGATTGATCTTGTTTTTGATCTTAAGTACAATTTGTTCTTGTTTCTTCGTCTACAGTAAGTATAGAGTTACTGAGTTGGTTCATTCCTGTAATTCCAGTTTAGCACTTAGCTTCCAAATTCAATTTCAGTTTCCAGCAGCACTGTTCAGTCTCAGTTTATGAAATTCTTCACTGCTCAATTTCCAGCACTACATTTCCTAAGTTCCATTTCAATTATTTGCATTCTATTATCAGTAATTTCCTTCAAAACTCATATTTGCACAAACTTGACTGTCACTTCCTAGGATTCTAAAATTTTCCAGCTCAAAGTCTTTTCCAACTTCATAAATCAAAGTACATATAATCAATTCCAGCATAACTTCTAAACATCACATTACATCAAGTAACAATAGCAAGGCCACGCTTTAATACATTCAAGGAATGCTCTTTACTATTGATATGGGTTAGGTTTAATTGATCCCCGATAAGGAGGGAAAAGGGAGATAACCAAGTAGAGAAGAAGGACAATATCGATCGGGATATGTCTCTAAGGAGGTAGACCCATATTGATCAGCATATACCTCAAAGGAGGTAGGCTAATATCGGTCGGGATATACCTCCAAGGAAGTAGGCCAATCTCGGCCGGGATATACTTCCGAATGGGTATATTAGTATCGATCGGGATATACCTCAAAGAAGGTAGGCTAAATTCGGTCAAGACATACCTTTAGGAGGGAAGCCCAATATCGATTGGGATATGCCTCCAAGGAGGCAAACCCATGTCGATCAGCATATACCTCAAAGGAGGTAGGCTAATATCGACCGGGATATACCTCAAAGGAAGCAGGCCAATATCGGCTGGGATATACATCCGAGTGAGTAGATTAGTGTCGACCGGGATATACCTCAAAGGAGGTAGGCCAAATTCGATCAAGACATACCTTTAGGAGGGAAGCTCAATATCGGTTGGGATATGCCTCCAAGGAGGCAAACCCATGTCGATCATCATATACCTCAAAGGAGGTAGGCTAATATCGACCGGGATATACCTCAAAGGAAACAGGCCAATATCGGCCGGGATATACATCTGAGTGAGTAGATTAGTGTCGACCGGGGTATACCTCAAAGGACGTAGGCCAAATTCGGTCAAGACATACCTTTAGGAGGGAAGCCCAATATTGGTCGGGATATACCTCCAAAGAGGCAAACCCATGTCGATCAGCATATACCTCAAAGGAGGTAGGTTAATATCGACCGAGATATACCTCAAAGGAAGCAGGCCAATATCGGTCGGGATATACATCCGAGTGAGTAGATTAGTGTCGACCGAGATATACCTCAAAGGAGGTAGGCCAATATCGATCGAGACATATCTTCAGGAAGGAAGGCCAATATCGGCCGGGATATGGCTCCAAGGAGGCAGACCCATATCGATCAGCATATACCTCAAAGGAGGTAGACCAATATCGATCGAGACACACCTTTAAGGAGGAAAGTCAAACATCAGTCAGGCTGAATGATACCTTGAAAAGATACTTGATAAAAATTACATACTTAATAAGATATAGCCCAGTGCCAGATGGGATAATAAACATAGAGAAGTACGAACGGGCATTGCCCAAGGAGCCTCAGGAGAAGTAATAATAATTGATCAAACCTAATTAAGCTAAGCCCCGATCAACACAAGGAACATTAGTATATTAAGTTATCTATGATGTAGTAAAAACAGGAGAGGCTAGCAGGAAAGGTATAAATACTTTAAAAGAACTTGTTAAACAGAAGAGAAGTAATATTTCAAATAAAGCAGTGCAGGAAGATATTTGCAGTATATGATTGTATAACCAGTGTTATATATTTTAGCGGGAAATGTATTTTTAGACCGTTTTGCAGGTGCTAGACGACAAAGAAGGTACATCTGGGGTACGAAGAAGATTCCTTAAAAAGTCATTCATCACAAGTATATAGCTTACGTCATCTCATAACAAACTCCAACAAACCGGGGTCCACTTCATGACTACGGAGGTTATATGAAGTGGTATAAAAAGGGGAATCCTCTCCGTTGGCTAGGGTAAGTTGACATCATTGCGCACATTCATAACCCTAATTTTTCGACTGTTCATCTTATTCCTCCTTCTTTGACACCAAGAGAGATCACTGACTTGAGCGTCGGAGGGTCTAGCCAGGGATTCCCACCACGGTCTTAGGTCACTGACGGTAGTGTTGGTTGGTCTCTTGTGCGCAGGAAGCCTTGGGAGCTCCGAATCTGGGTGTTCTTCGATCGGATCTCTTCATCGCCATTGGTATCTTGCATCAAGAGGGCACTCTTGTGGCTTCATCTTCTTGGATCCGCTTTGGGTTTCTCGGATCGGCGTTCCATAGGTATTGTTCTCCATCAGCAGTAGATTTTTTCTACCGACTCCCCGTTTTGTCCAGCTTCTCAGACAGGATCAACTATCATCTTCCACAATAGCATAGTTTGAACCAAACTCCCAAAATATGCTCAGAAAGCAAAGATCTAAAACATCATGGCACCACCTAAGACTTCAAGATCCCCCCACATATGCAACCTTTCCCCCACACTTAAAATTTTGGGTATTCTAACTCATCAAGCAATTAATCCAAAACTCCAAATGAAATAGAGCAAGCAAAAATGATAAAAGGTTAAAATGCTAGACAAGAAAATTTAAAGAAATTGTAGGGAAAGAATTCGAAATTATGAGGGAACAAGAATGATAAATATCCTTCATCTCCATGCATACATATGCTATTGTGACTTTGAAAAGAAGCAAATCACGTTCTAGAGTTTCAATTATTGCAAGTGCATGCCACACAAGAAAATATAATAGTGTATAGGCTTAAAGTGGTCCTCTCTAGGTATTTTCATGCAAACAAGCCCAATTGATCAAATTGGAATCCACCACTATTTTAACCAATATCTTGTAAGTAGAATATCCAATCATGTCCAATGACCTAAAATTGATGATCAAATTTAAGAAACTTTTACCATCTTAAAAGCATTACTTAGAAAATTTCCATGAAGATTTTTATTTAAATTGAAATACTATATACTAAACAAAATGCAAAATATGAAAGCAAATGTGTAAACAAAATGCACAATGCAAAGTATGAAACTAAAGAAATGGATAAAAAGAATTTATTAACAAAGCATGAATTAAAATGCAAAAGAAAACGAAATTGGAACCAACTCCCCTTCAATTTCGGTGGTCGAAGAAGATTTAGTAACAAAATCCACACCGGTAGAGGTGTCATTGTGGTTCCACTAAAATTCTTTTTATTCTTCATTTTTCCTTTCAAAAGTCTTTCTGGAGGACGGAGGCGGTTCAGTTCAAGCATCCACTCCGGAAGCTTGTATTCTCCTACAACATCAATAAAGGGAAACACCTCCCACACACATATGGGGTAAAAAGAAGATAGGAGAATATTAGTTTTGATAGAAGATATGTCAAGAAATGAATCACAACTACTAAAATCAACAAATGGTACCTCTATTGAATTTTCTAAAAAATCACAAAAATCACTAACCTTGTCATTTTGAAATGTACCTGGAGTGGTGATTGTTACCTCCTCTTCATCAAGATATGGCTCAAGCTCTGGTTCTGGTAAATGTACATCTTCATGTGGTGATCCTTGGGGCTCTGCCTCCATAGAAAAAGTCCCTACACTTTCATCCTCTATTCTTGGTGATCCTTGAGGTAATACTTCTAGTAAGCATCCCCCTACACTTAAATCATCTTCAAAAACATGTTCAGAACCTGAATCACTAATAACATCTTCAACAACAAAATTATTAGGATCAGAAATTTGCATAATTACATAATTATCACAAAAAATACTAGAAAAATCATGTGAATTAATGGGAGTAGGGTCAGGCCTGACAGAATCGCTACTTTCCATCTCTCCCCTGGAGTTTCGTGCTTGCAGCTGATTGATGGATGATGCAATTTGATCCAATTGTAACTGTATGTTCTGTATCCTTGAGAATTGTTGCTCTTGATGCTCTCCCATTTGTTGCATGATCTCCTTGAGTTTCCATGTTGATTCATCCATCTGAGGATCGTTTTGTTGATAAGGATATGGCATAAAAGATGTTGAAACTTCTTGAAATCCATATGAATTCTGGTAAGTTGGAAATGACTCAACAAATTGTCCTTGTGTACTTTCATACCTGAAACATGAATTATCCACCCAATTAGCATTAAAACCATTAGAAAATGACTCATACCTATTTTGTTGATCCATGTTTGGGTAAAACTGATACTCAGGATGAAAATGATAACTCTCCATTCCACCTCCATAATTTTGAAAATATGGGTCCATGGTAAAGAAATCTCCTGTTCTTCACTACAACACTAAAAATCAAGATTAGAAGACTCAAGAGCATAAAGTTTCAATCACATGAAAATATGAATAGTAAAAATACTTAAAAATTCAAGAACAAACCAACATGAAAATACAAAAAGAATTAAGCAATCAAATCAATCAAGATGCTAACAAAATAAACCAATCAATGCTCAATGCACAATCTAAAATAAACACACACTACTAGTTAGTTGCTCCCCGGCAACGACGCCAAAATTTGGTGTCGACCATTCTACATGTCACGTGGTGCATCAAATTAATTAATATTTGAATATTTCAAAACTAAAAATAAGAGATGTAGTATGGAGTCTCAAGTCGTATTTTTCTAAGGATAACTAGTCAATGTGTGTTTAATTTTGATTTAAAGCTCTTTTTGGTTTTTCTAATTGTCATCAGAACACAAAAACTTCTATGCTAAGGACCGAATAGCTCACTATGCACTAATGCATTGCAATTCCTATACTTCTAAATTTTGGTCTTCTCCTAGCCACTCAAATTGCTATACGAAAGTAAGCCAACTCAAAGAAATTAAATGCTAAAGATGAACTAAACACGATCAGAGTTTTGACTAAAACTAATGAAGCCATTTGAAACTATGAATAGCTACAGTAAAACCCTATTAGACACCTAAATTAACTACTACCGATTTGCTGTAGAATGAAAAGTTGTTAACTAAAACCAAAACTATGGACAATTGCAAACTAAATTCAATTCAACAACCAATCTAAAATGCAAGTAGACAAAATTATGCTAAACTTCCAATCTCAGATCTATTTTAGAAAACTAAAAAAAACGTATCAATTATAACTGCATCAATGACAGAATCTAAACAGAGTTGCAAAAGAAATCTTCACATCTACACTAACAAGTCAGAAATTGGATGGGTTGTTCGATAAAGAAATCTAAATCACAATTGTTCTGTTAACTGAATTCAAATCTAGGTTAAGAAACATTCACAAACTCCAAATCCTAGATCCAATCCCTTCTCATCGCTGATCTGCGAAGGAGCCTCAGAGAACGCCCATATAGGTCTCAACAACAGCATATGGAATCTTCAGCCAGTGAATAAGGACCTCCAAGCCGCAGAGAACGCCCTTTTGGCCGGTGATCCTGTCGCGTGAAGAACAGAAGATGAAAGTGACAATCGAAGCTTCAATCGGGTGATCGGTCCGATTTTCAACAGCTCCGAGCTGATGTGGAAGCGGAACGATTGCAGAAGCTTCAAGAGAACTCCAGTTAGCCTCCACAACGTCTGGAAGCCTCAGATCTAGAGAACGCCCTTTAATCTGAGGAGGAAACGGATCGAGGAAGAAATCATCGCGGATATAGAGAACGCCCACAGATCATGTTCTGAGCTTCATTCGCTGATTGCCGAGAGATTCCTGAATTCGTTGTTGAAGACGGGATCAAAATCTAGATCGGGAGATGGTGAATGGGAGCCTCAGCCGTCGCACGAAGAAGAAGGACTGTAGCAATGTCGTGAGGAACCGAGCTCGAAGATCACTATTGCTTCTCGCAGCCTTTTAAATCTCCTCAGATTTGATCGGACGGCTAGGATGCTTCGAAGCTAGATCAACGGTGAAAGATGACCTAAAACTTGATCCAAGTGTACTGATCTTCATCTACGGTCCAGATCCACTCCTGATTAAGTTGGATGGACTGGATCTTCATTGGATGGTGTAGATCTGCTCCAATCTTGAATGAACAGCTAAGATCGTTCTGGAGCTTGATCGCCTTGTTAAAACTCCGATCCGATCACAAATCTGGTTCCAATTCATCCCATATGAAATCCTTTGATGCTTACAAAATAACAATCAAATATTAGCCTCAAATTAACCCATAATAAAATAATTTACAATTAAGTCCAAATTCGATATAATGAATAAAATGTGATGTAAATATGGGTTCTATATATGAAAACTACATCGAACCATGATTGTATGAATGAGAATAGTGTAATAAAATCATGGTTATCAATAATGAACTAGCTAACTTAGCCAGTTCATCCGCTGTTTGATTGTTCGATCGAGGAATCTTCTGTACAGTGACTTCTCGAAATTTTGTCTTTAGCTTCTCGAAGGCTTCTGCATATAACTTGAGTCGGGGGCTGCTAATCTTGAACGCCCTTGCTAGTTGCTGAGCGGCCAACTAGGAGTCAGAGTGAATGAGGACGTTTGCGGCTCTGACATGCTGCGTTGCTTGCAAGCCGACTATCAAGGCTTCATATTCAGCTTCATTGTTGGTGGCGCGATAATCCAGCCAAATAGAAAGTTGCATTCGGTCTTCCCTTGGGGACATGAGCAGGATGCCGATCCCGCTGCCTTGTTGGGTGGAAGAGCCATCAACATATATTCTCCAAGTTGCTTCTAGCCCGTCGTTCTGGATTTCTATGACGAAATCAGCCAAGGCTTGAGCTTTTATCATCGTTCTGGGCTGATATTGGATGTCGAATTCACTTAGTTCAGTTGTCCACTTAATTAGCCGACCGGATGCTTCTGGGTTGAGGAGGACTCTGTTGGAGCAATCCCAATGGTCCGTGCGACCATGTGTTTTGGTGTTTGGGCAAAGGGTTTAATTTAGGTTCACCGTTGTATTTAATATATGTATTTAAGTTGTGCAGGTTTGTAGGATACACATATGACTCAGGTTGATGGCTTCGGGTCCGGTGAAGGATGGAGCATCCAAGGGACCGTGGACAAAGCAGCAAGGACAAGGGGCGAGGGAAGCGACTTCGAGGCATACGCGAAGGATGGCATTGGGGACGAGCCGCTGGATTGGATGCATCCGAGGGACGAGAGCCAAAGGAAGTAGGCTTGAAGGCTAAAGGTCAAGGCTTCAATGAAGGGTCAAGTGAGTCGTGAGGGTACGAGTGCATGAGAGATTGCACTCAGGGTAAAATCCTAGGTTTAGGGTTTTATTGTAGCAGTATTATAGCAGTTACTGTAGCAGTTGACTGGTGTTTTTATCAGTCGACTGGTGTAGTCGACTGAGCAGTTAACTTGGAGTGAACAGAATTCTTCTGTTCGCTCGACCAGTGTTGAGTAGTCGACTGGTACTTTTACCAATCAACTGGATTCGAGCCATTGGGATGTAACGGTCGAATTTCCATAAGAGGACGGTCGACTAATAGTTTTGGTAGTTAACTGATAGGTGGGGTTTCCAACCTGTGGCCTATATAACCAAGCATTGGGAGCTTGGTTAAGGTTGACGAAATAGAGGTGGTTAACCCCTATTAGTAGTCTACCAGTGTCCTAGCTTCTCAAGAGTCCTTGGTGAGAGTTGTGGTGAGGTTTCTCCACCCACAAGGAGCTACGTGAGCTAGCCGGAGATCTTCTCGGGAGTAATCCACCGACAGATAGGGATCGTCCACCTTACGGACAGCCGTGGAGTAGGAGCCTTATCTCCAAACCACGTAAATCAGCGTGTGTTGGTTTGCATTTCCTTATTGTCTTTAGATTAGCTTTGTATTTGTATTGTTTGTATTCCGCTGTGCTAACAAATACATAGGAAGTGAGTATTTGGGGGTGTCGTCTATCTAACCCCCCTTCTAGCCGACCATAAATCCCCAACAGACTCTTCCTAAGGTACTGTTTGTTAGGGTGTATACTAAAAGCCTAGCTTTTGGTATAAACATTTATTTAGTAATAAGAATCACATTGGTCAAATGTCTACATTTATGATAAATGTAGTTGTTCAATTAATTTATATTGTAGATAACATGGTGTGTGGTGTCACACACAGAGGATCATGTTATCAGTACCTTATAAATTATAAACAGTAGCTCACGACCAAAATGGAAAGGAACAAACCATTAGAAGGTCGTAGTGTAATTAGGTATCAGTTTATTTTGACTGTATAATTACACTAGTACACTTAGAGTGTATTGAGTAGGACCATTTGAGGTTGTTTCTTTTATACTGATTTTATAAAGAAACAAAGACCTCGGTTATTATGGAAGTGTGTGCTCTTAATCCTAATATAATAACAAGCACATATATTTGATATTTATTTCTTTAATTTATCAATGGGTGAGATTTAGTTTGATGAATCAATAAGCCCGATAAGTTGGGAAATGGTATCACTTATAGTGTGTGTTGTTGATTATAGAAGGAAACTGTGTCCTAGAGATACTAGGTTGATAATGTCCTCAAGAGGAGCTCATAAGGATTGTCATGTTAAACCCTGTGGACCTAGTCCGACATGATGATAAGGTTGAGTGGTACTACTCTTGGACTAAGATATTAATTAAATGAGTTGTCAGTAACTCACTTAATTAGTGGACATTCGATATCTTAAACACGGGAGACTAACACACTCATGATAAGAAGGAGCCCAAAATGTAATTTGGGATTGGTGCGGTAGTTCAATAATAGTTCTCTAGTGGAATGAATTATTATTGATAAAATTAAGTTGTGTGTTCGAGGCGAGCACGGAATTTCATCGGGAGACCAAAACCAATTCCTCCTCTCGGTCCCTATCGTAGTCTCTTGTATATAGAGATTTATACCCACCACATACCCACCTTCTTACCCAACCAATAGGGGCCGGCCAAGCTAAGCTTGAAGCTCAAGCTTAGGGCCGGCCAAGCCTAAAAGTTGGCCTTAAGGTGGCCGGCCAATAGCTTGGAGCCCAAGCTTAGGTGGCCGGCCACATCATATTAAAAAGGATTTTTTATTAAAATTATTTCTTATATGGATATCATAGTTTTAAAAGAGAGTTTAAAAATTAAATCTTTCCTTTTAAAGCTTTCTACAAAAGATTAAGAAAAGATTTGAAATCTTTCCTTATTTGTAGATTGAAAGGAGATTTTATTTTTAAGAAAAACTTTCCTTTTTAACCATGATAATAATTTAAAAGAGAAGTTTAAAAATTAAATATTCTCTTTTATTAGTTTCTACAAAAGATTAAGAAAAGATTTGATATCTTTCCTTATTTGTAGATTAAGAGAGATTTTAATTTTTTAAAGATAACTTTCTTTTTATCCACATGTTTAAAAGAAAGATTTTAATTTATTAAATTTCCTTTTTATTAACCACCATGAAGGGAAAAATTATTTGAGAAATTTTTATAAATTTCCAGAAGCAAATAAGGAAGTTTTAATTCTTGTGTGAATTAAAATTTCCTTGATTAAAGGGATTAAGGTGGCCGGCCATTACAAATAGAAAAGAAAATTTATTTTTAATTAAATAAAATTTCCTTTTTAATGGCAAAAGAATTAAGGAAGTTTTTAATTAAATTTCCTTATTTGCCAAGACCAAGGATTATAAAAGAGGGGGTAGAGGTGCCTTCATGGGGGATTAACTCTATGATTCTTCTCCTCTCTTTTCCTCCTTGGTGGCCGGCCCTAGCTTCTTCCTCTTCTCTTCTTCTTATGGCCGGCGGCAACCTCTCTTTTGGAGCTCTTGATGGTGGCCGGTTCTAGCTAGGAGAAGAAGGAGAGAAAGGTGGTTTTGTTTCTTGCATCCCTTGGAGCTTGGTGGTGGTGGCCGGACCTCTACTTCTCTTGGAGAATTGTGGTGGCCGAAACTTGTAAGGAAGAAGAAGGTGCTTGGTGGTTCTCATCTCGGAAGATCGTTGTCCACACAATGTCCGAGGTTAGAAGAGGAATACGGTAGAAGATCAAGAGGTCTTTTAGAAGGTATAACTAGTAATTTTTCCTTTCCGCATCATGCTAGTTATTTATGGAAATAATACCAAATACAAGAGGCTTACGATTCTAGAATTTCGAATATGTTTTTCGATGTTGTGTTCTTTTGTTTTTTCTTTTCCTTGTGATTTGATTGTTCTTTTCGGTTAACCTAAAGTTATTTTAGGAAATTAAATATTACCTTTCTATAAAAGGTTTTGTCTAGTCGGTGGTGGTTGCTCCCATATCCAAGAAGGCCATGTGCCTCGCCACGTCAGTACTGGGAACCAATTATGAAAATTAATATTTAATGGAATTAATAACTTAGGTGATTTGGATCAAACGTGTTAAGTTCCGCAGGAGATCCAAGTCTAAACCTTAAAGAACAAATAGATTAAGTTTTGGATCAAACGTGTTAAGTTCCGCAGGAGATCCAAAATTTAATTTAAAAGAACACATGGTAGCTAGGAAAAGGTTCAGACCTTTGTACAAAATTTTTGTACAGTGGAACCTCTAGGTTTTCCGAGTAGCAACCAACACTGTTGGTCATCATGACGATTGTATGGGAGAGGAAGTACGGGGGGAGTCTCCGAGCTACTAGTACCAAAGCGTAAGCTAACTTTTCTAGACTAGTGTAGTGGGATTCAACGTCTTTTAATATATGACTTAAAAAATACACGGGTCATTGCTCTTGCCCATTCTTCTTAACTAATGTCGAGCGGACCGCATTCTCGGTGGACGACAGATAGATCTAGAGTGGCTCTCCTGCGCTTGGCTTAGCTAATATAGGCATGGAGTTGAGATCATCTTTGAGCTCTTCAAACACCTAGTCTCACTCTGCATCCCACTGGAATTTTGTCGCCCGACGCAGCACCTTGAAGAACAGTAGGCTCCGGTTGGATGATTTAGATATGAATCTGAACAGAGCGGTAATACACCCAGTTAGCCGTTAGGCTTCCTTCAAGTTGCGTGGTGGTGGCATATCTTATAAAGCCTTGACCTTGCTCGGATTCGCCTCGATCCCCCGCTCGGTGATGATGTATCCCATGAATCGACCACTCTTGGCGTCGAACAGGCACTTGTTCGGGTTCAGCTTTATTGCATAAACCCTCAGAGTTTGGTAGGTCTCCTTGATGTCTGTGCAAAGATCAATAGCTCTTGGAGATTTTATTAATATGTCATCGACATATACCTCTATGTTGTGGCCGATTTTCGCCAGAACACTTTGTTCATGAGCCTCTGGTAGGTGGCGTCGATGTTCTTTAGTTCGAACGACATGACGTTGTAGCAGAATGTTCCGTTGACCGTGATAAAGCTGATCTTTTCTTGATCTTCTTGGGCGAGCAACACTTGGTGATAACCTTGATATGCGTCGAGCATGCAGATCAGCTCGCAGCTTGCCATAGAGTTCACCATCTGGTCTATCCGAGCCAGTGGATAGAAATCCTTTGGGCACGCTTTATTTAAGTCACGGAAGTCCATGCAGACCTTCCGTTTGTTGCTTGGCTTGAGGACCAGTACGATGTTAGCAAGCCAGCTCGAAAATTGTACCTCCCGTATATGGCCGGTTTCCAGCAATTTCTTTGTCTTCGCTCGGATAACTAAGTTCTGTTCCGTGCTGAAGTCCCTTTTCTTTTGTTTTACTGGCCGAGCATTCGGTCGAACATGTAGCTCGTGCTGAGCCACACTTGGTGAAATGTCGGAAAGCTCATGTGTCGCCCAAGTGAACACATCATGATTTTGTTTGAGGCAAGCTACCACCTTTGCCTTTTTCTCGCCCTCTAGATCAGCAGCGATGAAGGTAGTTGCTTCCCGACCGTTAGGGTGGATCTGAACTTCTTCTTTTTCTTTGTAAACCAGCATGGGGGGGTTTTCAATGATGGTGTTTACCTCCAAACGTTGATTTTTCCAAGCGGCTCTTGCTTCAGACTTGACCATCTCGACGTAGCATCGCCGAGAGGCTAACTGGTCTCCTTTGACTTCTCCTACCTTACTGTCCACCGGAAATTTGATCTTCTGGCAGTAGGTGGATACCATTGCTCGGAACTCATTGAGCGTAGGTCGGCCCAAAATGACGTTGTAGGCCGAGGGCGCATCTACCACTATGAAATTTATGGTCCTTGTCCACTTCAGGGGTTCTTCTCCGAGTGAGATGGCCAACTTATTCTAGCCGATCGGCGACACTTTGTTGCCCGTGAAGCCATAGAGCGGAGTTGTCATTGGCAGCAGTTCACTCCAGTCAATTTCTAATTGATTGAATGTCTTCCTATATATGATATTTACCGAGCTCCCTGTATCAATAAAAGTTCAATGGACTGTATAATTGGCAATTACCGCTCGGATAATTAATGCATCGTCATGGGGGACCTCCACTCCCTCCAAATCCTTAGGACCGAATCTAATCTCGGGTCCTTCAGCTTTCTCCTTGATGCAACCAACAACGTGGATCTCGAGCCGCCATGCATGCAACTTCCTTGCTCGATTAGAATCTCAGCCGGTCGGCCCATCGACGATCATTCCTATCTCCCCCCGAGCGACGTTACTCCGGTTCTCTTCTTCCCTTGCAGACGGTCTGGTCCGTTCAGAAGAGGCTTGGGCAGGGATTCAGTCCCTTTGTAGTTGGTGGTGGCGTGGCTCGGTCGTCCTTTCCTCCTTCCTTCGTTCTGCCGATCGACTTCAGTGACGCCGGTCTAGAAGTGGCGATCGATAGCGGTATCTGTGCGGAACCGACCTACTAGCTGCCAGGTCGTAGCAATCCTTGGTGTTGTGCATCGTCGACTGGTGGAAGGTCCAAAACATCGGTGCCCACCTCTTGCCTCCTGGATGAGCACCCGCCACCTGCTGTACGACATGTGGCCTAGTCTCCTGGTATGGAGGGGCTCCTGACCAAGGCCCATTAGGTGGTTGATTACTACTTGGTTGACGCCTCTCGGATGCTCCTGCGGGCTCTGCGGCCGTCTCCTTCTTCCTTTCCCCTGAGCTTTTTCTACATTAATGTATTCATTGGTCTTCTTTTAAAGATGACCAAAGTTCTTCAGCGGCCGCCAAATGAGCGATCGAAAGAACTCTCCCTCGGTGAGCCCTTGGGTGAAGGCGTTCACCAACACATCTAAGGAGACTGCTGGAATATCTATTGCCACCTGATTAAAGTGATGGGCATAGGCCCTTAGGGCCTCTCGGGGCCCTTGCTTCAGCGAGAACAAATTCACGCTCGTCTTCTGGTGGCAGCGACTACTAGCAAAGTGATGTAAGAATGTCGCTCGGAAGTCCTTGAAACTATGGATCGAACTATTCGGCAACCGTTTGAACCATCGTTGCGCCGATCTAGATAGAATGGTAAGGAAGACTCGCTATTTCACCCAGTCCATGCATTGGTGAAGGGTGGCCGCATTGTCAAACTTGGCCAAATGGTCATCTGGATCGGTTGCTCCATTGTACTCTCCGATCATCAGCGAGGTGTAATGCTTTGCAGAGGGTCATTTAGGATCCCCTTCGAAAATTATTGATTGACCCGCTCGGGCGAGTTGTCTTCCCTCGGTGCTTTTCCCTTTCGTGCATCCCATATGGGCACCTCATCTGAGGAAGATCCCTGGTCTCTATCCGCTCAGCCCCTTTCTTCTGGGGGAGCCCACAATAGCGCTCGGTTGAAGGGGACTGACGTATTAAAGGCGCCCTCATAGGAGCCGATCGGTCTCCTATTTGGCTCCCAAGTGGAAAGTTGATCCGTTTGGTCTCCTCTTTCAGCCTGTTGACCTACTGCAGAGGCAGAAGGCTCATGCGTTGGCCAATCGGCCAACACCTGTTGCTGTTGCTCCAATATCTTCATCACTCGAGCTTGTATTAGTGCATCGAGATTCTCTTGTGTTAGCGTCACTATTGTGAGTCGTCCAACGTCTTCCATCTTCTTATTCGGATGCAGGTTACGTTCCCATAGACGACATCAAAATGATCCTATCCGAATGAGGGAAGCTAGAAAGTCGGGGATGGGGTGACTACTGACGGGATGAATACCTCAATCCTGCAAAACAAAACTAACTAGGGAAGGGGTCCCTGGTGTTGGCCCTCCGACGCTCAAGTTAGAATAAGGAAGAGAGAATGAGTAATCAAGAAATAGATAAATCTTTCCTTTCCTTATACCTGACGTACCCTACCTTTTACACCTTTCTTGGTGATCGTTCATCTGCACTTATTCAATGATATTAATTGCCAGAGGAAGACTTGTTTATCTTGACTTCCGTACATTAATGATAGATAGAGTGTTCTTCTTTATCTTGGTTTCTTCATATTTAATGATAGACAGAGTGTTCTCTTTTGTTTTCTCGTCTCCTCCTATGTAATGTCATTCCTTGCACCGGACAGGCAGTCAGAGCAGGTCATTTTCCTGCCGACTGAAACAACCAGTTACGGGTTTGTCCATTCGTCCGACTGGCCCATGAGTTCTATTCGTCTGATTGACCGGGTGATCCGCTCGGTCACTCCTTTATCGATCAGGATAACCAGATAACCCCCTTTGACCAAGGCTCTTTTCGTAAGTCCCGACATTGACCGCCTTGATTTTGACCAACATCATTGTTGGTTGTGTTGGAATGTATACTGAAAGCCTAAGCTTTGTAAACATTTATTATGAATAAAGAATCACATTTGGTCTAATTGTCTACATTTGTTTGTAGTTGTTCATTTAATTTATATTGTAGATAACATAGTATGTGGTGTCACATACAGAAGATGATGTTATCAGTACCTTATAAATTATAAACAGTAGCTCACGACCAAAATTGAAAAGGAACAAACCATTAGAAGGTCGTAGTGTAATTAGATATTAGTTTATCTTGACTATATAATTACACTAGTACACTCAGAGTGTATTGAGTAGGACCATTTGAGGTCGTTTCTTTTATACTGACTTTATAAAGGAACAAAGACCTCAGTTATTATGGAAGTGTGTGCTCTTAATCCTAATATAATAACAAGCACATATATTTGATATTTATTTCTTTAATTTATCAATGGGTGAGATTTAGTTCGTTGAATCAATAAACCCGATAAGTTGGGAAATGGTATTACTTATAGTGTGTGTTGTTGATTATAGAAGGAAACTGTGTCCTAGAGATACTAGGTTGATAATGTCCTCAAGAGGAGCTTATAAAGATTGTCATGTTAAACCCTGCAGGTGGACTTAGTCCGACATGACAATAAGGTTGAGTGGTACTACTCTTGGACTTAGATATTAATTAAATGAGTTGTCAGTAACTCACTTAATTAGTGGACATTCGATATCTTAAACACAGGGAGACTAACACACTCATAATAAGAAGGAGCCCAAAAATGTAATTTGGGATTGGTGCGGTAGTTCAATGATAGTTCTCTAGTGGAATGAATTATCATTGATAAAATTAAGTTGTGTGTTCGAACACGGGATGCTTAATTTTATCGGGAGACCAAAACCAATTCCTCCTCTCGGTCCCTATCGTAGCCTCTTATTTATAGAGTTCTATACCCACCTATACCCACCTTCTATACCCACCAATAAGGGGCCGGCCAAGCTAGCTTGGGAACCAAGCTAGGGCCGGCCTAGGTATATTATTGGGTGGCCGGCCCTAGCTTGAACCCAAGCTAGTAGGGCCGGCCAAATTAAATTAAAAAGGGATTTTAATTTTAATTTTTATTATTATGTGGAAGATATAATTTAAAGAGAATTAAAATTAAAATATCTCTCTTGTAAAAGATCTATAAAAGATTAAAGAAAGAGATTAGATCTCTTTCCTTATTTGTAGATTGGAGAGATGTTTTATTTTTTCTTTAAAAATTATTCACATGTTGATAAAATTAAAATTATAGAAATTTCTTTTTATCAACCATGAAGAGATTTTAAAGAGAAATTTTATTTTTTAAAATTTCCGGAAACAAATTAGGAAGTTTTAATTGTTGATTAAAACTTGTCCAATTTGTTCTCCAATGATGTGGCCGGCCATTGAAGATTGATTTGGAAAATTTATTTTATTTTTCTAAATTAAATCATGTCAAGGAAATTGAGGAAATTTTATTGTAATTAAATTTCCTAATTTGCCTAGGCCAAGGAATATAAAAGAAGGGGTGAGGGTGCCTTCATGAGACACAACCTCTATTATTTTCTCTCCCTCTTTTGTTCCTTGGTGTGGCCGGCCATCCTCTCCCTCTCTTCCTCTTGTGGTGGCCGAACCTCTCTCCCTTCCTTGGAGCTTTTGTGGTGGTCGGATACTACTTGAAGAAGAAGAAGAAGAAGGAGAGAAAGCTAGCATCTCTTGGAGCTTGGTTAGTATTTTGGTTTTCTTCTTTGGTGAAGTTCTTCCTTTGTGGCCGAACCTTGCTTGGAGGAGAAGAAGGTGGTTGGTGTTGGGATCTTAGATGGCTAGAGGGGGGGGGGGGGGGGGAATAGCTCCTTTAAAAACTTAAACAAAAACTTCTACACAGATAATCGTTAGCACAGCGGAATTAGACAACTAAAGGAGAGAAAAACATAAGCACACTAACACTAGGATTTACGAGGTTCGGGGATAACTTGCCCCTACTCCTCGGCGTGTCCGTAAGGTGGACAACTCCTTGATCTTCGGTAGATCACACCCCGGATAAATTCCGGCTAAAGATCCTCCTTCTCGGTGGAGTAACCTCTCCACAAAGATCACAAGAGTAGATTTGAAAGTGAAGCACAATTACTTACAGAGTGTGGCTAAAGGATTGAACAGTTTAACTTACAGCCACGAAGCAGAAAAACAACTACAGGAGGAATCAGCCAAGAGCTCAACGAAAACGCACAGCCTCTTGCTTGAACGACAGAGAGAGTTTTTCCAGAGTATTTTTCATCCTCTCCTCTTCCTCCTTCTTATTTCTCTGCTTTCTTCACTGCGTTTGCCTGCATCGAATCACTGCAAACCAGTAGCGTATCACTGTCGCCAAACCAGGCGTAGCCAATCACGCTTCTTCCTCATCTGAACTTACACCAATACCATCCTTGGTCTTCACTGGTGTCTCTGAGCTCGAACCAATAAGGAAGAGTCAAGCTGATCGCAGCCAGTGAGCCAACTGAACAAGCCAGTGAACGTTGACGCTTCTTTTGCACAATTTGCAGCGATAACCAGTAGACAAACCATTTTGTTTTATTCCTTTGATAGTCATTGATTTGAATTCAAACATCACCATGGTACCTGCAGCCTGTAACTCAAAAAGCTCACAAGCAGATGTTAGATCAGATGCATCAGAAACGAGTCAGAAATCTCAGAGAAGTAGCAGGAGACGTGCGACATCACTGTGGATCGGTCAGCAGACCGATCCATAGGTTTCTGGACTGATCAGGAGATCGGTCCGGAGATCCGATCGGTCGCGGACCGATCAGACTATGTGGATCGGTCCATAGACCGCTCCACCCTTTCTCGCCGCTTTCGATCACTTCTTTCGATCGGCTCAGACCGATCGATAACCCACGTATGCTTCAGTGTTACCGATCGTCCACGCATCGATCAGCTAACCCACGTAATACAGGTTACCGATCGTCCACGCATCGATCAGTAACCCACGTACGTTTCAGGATCCCGATCGGTCACCGCATCGATCGATAGCCCACGTAAATTTCAGGTTACTGATCGGTCACCCGACCGATCAGTGATCTTGGAGTATCACTGGATCGGTCTGCAGACCGATCCAGACGACCAAGGTATCACTGGATCGGTCTGTAGACCGATCCAATGCTACCGAGTGAGTTTTGCAGCTTTCCAGCCCGAAACCCTGAGGTCTTCCTGGTCCCGAGACCGAGCTACCGAGCCCTCTCTGACCTAGTCCGGAGAACGAGCTACCGAGCCCTCTCCGACCTCATCCGGTCCAGAGAACGAGCTACCGAGCCCTCTCTGACCATTCCGTGCCAAGTCACCATACTTGGACTTTTCCCGTGCCAAGCTCCCTGCTTGGAATTTTTACCAGATGTCTGGTCAACCTTGACCCATCTGGATTTCCCTTGCCTGGCTTCACTCACCAGGACTTTCCCTCCCAACTGATCAATCTCGATCAGTAGTCATTCTGAGTTAAATTAATATCTGATACAAACTTAAATCAGTGTCAACATCAAAACAACAGCCAGGTCAGACTGTATCAACAGTTGGTGGTTTCTCATCTCGGTAGATCGTTGCCCACACAACGTCCGAGGTTAGAAGAGGAATACGGTAGAAGATCAAGAGGTTTTTCTACAAGGTATAACTAGTAATTTTTATTTCCGCATCATGCTAGTTATTTATGGAAATAATACCAAATACAAGAGGCTTACGTTCTATTATTTCGAATATATTTTTCGATGTTGTGTTCTTTTGTTTTCTTTCTTTTCCTTGTGATTTGATTGTTCTCTTTGGTTAACCTAAAGTTATTTTAGGAAATTAAATATTAGCTTTCTATTAAAGGTTTTGTCTAGTCGGTGGTGGTTGCTCCTATATCCAAGAAGGTCATGTGCCTCGCCACGTCAGTACTGGGAACCTTTTATGGAAATTAATATTTAATGGAATTAATTACTTAAGGAGACTTGGGTCGAACGTGTTAAGTTCCGCAGGAGATCCAAGTCAAAATCTAAAAGAACAAATAGATTAAGTTTTGGATCAAACGTGTTAAGTTCCGCAAGCGATCCAAAATTTAATTTAAAAGAACACATGGTAGCTAGGAAAAGGTTCAGACCTTTGTACAAAATTTTTGTACAGTGGAACCTCTAGGTTTTCCGAGTAGCAACCAACAATTGGTATCAGAGCTAGGGTTTTGCCTCTGTGTATTTGGTATTTAGTTTAATTATGCACATGTCATACATAATTTAGGCAGGTTAATAGTAGGATGTGCTAACTTTGTGGATGCAGGATCCAACTATTATGGCTTTTAGTTATTATGTGTGTGATTGGACCCTTGGACATGTCAAGGGCATTTATATGTGTGCATGATTGTATTAAAATACAGCAGGAGCTGTATTTAGTTTTATTAGGATTTTATTTTTGATCTAGATACATGTACATTCCTTTTATGGAATATAGGATCAAAAATGTAAAATTCTATTTATGTCACGGATCGAATCTTGCAAAGCGTGGAACCTTCTAAGGACCAGAGGCGCAGCGGAACTAGGAGCAAGATGGATGCGACAGCTAGACCCGGTGGCAAATATGGCAGCACTTGGGACAACACACGGAGGACAATTAAGAGATAAAAGCCATAATAGTTGAAAATTAAATTTTCTATTTATTGCTTTTATATTGTGAGTGCATGTTAGTTTACAAGTTTAGTAGGCTAGCATAGTTAAAATTCCTCATTTATAAATAACTAAGTGGGAGAGGGATTTTAAATAAATCCCATGGTCTCCATTACTGGTTTGTAAGTGATGCAAACAAGCTTGCGCGTTGGCTCTGAGTGCCTTCCTCCATAACGGATGAGCTTGTTTGTGGATCACTAGAACAGACTTCCATTTCTGGATGACTATAGGAAGTTAATTAAGAGCGTGTGATCTTCCCCAACGGAAGGGGCATAATCTTATTAATGGACTTAGTGTCAAGTAATGGTATACACTTAGACATATCTAATAGTATCCTCCCAACGAGTCACTATTATTATTTGTGTGACCAAATAATACCAACTATTAATTTTATTTGTCAAAAAGTTAGGTTGACAAGATAATAAAATTAATGGGTTAAACCCTCCTTTAATGTTGAATTTGTATACGTCCACACTAACGTGGCATACAAAATTCACGGTGTGATGAGGTGTTGGTTAATTTAAAATAGTATTGTTTGAGGAATCAATATTATTCTAAATTTATAGTTCGACCAAAAGTTATTTGTGATTCTTAGGATGACTTTCAACCCACCGTCCATCATACTTCAACAAAATAGACTTACTGGACCTAATTACATAGATTGGAAAAGAAACTGGACATTGTTCACTGCTGAAAGTTATAAATTTGTATTGACTGAACCTTGTCCCGATGCACCCACTGGTGAATCTACCCAAGAGGAGATTGAATATCATAAGAGATGGGTAAAGGCAGATGAGATGGCGCGGTGTTACATTTTGGCTTCAATGTCAAATGTATTGCAACATCAAGATCAAGATTTACCAACAACTTATGATATTATGAAAACAATCTCAAGGAGCTCTTTGGTCATCGTGATAGGGCTTCTAGACAAGAAGCTATGAGAAAGATAATGACAGCCACCATGCAAGAGGGTACTCCTGTGAGGGATCATATCCTAAAGATGATGGCTTATCCGAACGAGATACAGATCCTTGGAGGAGAAATTGATGGGGAAACCCAGATCGATATGATCTCCAAACGCTACCTAGAAGTTTTGAGCACTTCCGAACTATAATAAAAGGATTTATTCATTAGGGGAACCACTGACATAACTTCAAGAAGGATTATTTCGTCACAATTCTCAAATTCACTTTGAAAATGGTTCTACTTCTAAACCGAAGGAAAGAAGAAGAAGAAACAAGTCGGCTCAAGAAAGAAAGTGAATAAATCTCGAATCAGGATTTAAAGCTAGAGTGAAGAAGCCAAAGGGCAAGTGCTTCAGTCGGGACATTGGAAGGCTGATCGTCCTCGTAGGAACCAAAACAAAGGTATATCTCATGCTCGTTGTTAAAACATGTTTAGCGGTGTTATCTACCAAGACCTGGTGTGTAGATACGGAGCCATTGATCATGTCCGCAATTCCTTGCAGGGTTCCAGGAAACCCGACGACTATCTCAAGGGGAGATTACCGTCTACATGGGCAATGCTACTAAGGTGGCAATTGCAGTGGGAGACGCCTACTTGTCTTTTAGTAGAAATAGAAATTTGGTTTTAAGAAATTGTCTTTATGTACCCAGTTTTAGAAAGAATTTAATTTCAGTTTCTAAACTGTTTATAGATGGATATTTCTTTCAAAACGATGTAGTTATTAAAAATAAAGTGATTATCTATTCGTGCATTAGTTGGCAATTTGTATATTTTAAATCCAATTTCTTCCACAAAGCAAAACATGGAAATTTATAACTCATCTTCTAATTCTAATAAGAGAAAAGAACCTTCAAATGAACCAAGCATATCTTTGGCATCTAAGACTTGGTCATATTAATTTAAGTAGGATTCAGAGGCTTATAGCCGATGGACTTTGAGTTCATTAGAGTTGGAAAATTTTCCAACTTGTGAATCTTGCTTAGAAGGTAAATGACCAAGAGGCCGCTTAAGGCCAAGGGGTATAGAGCCAAAGAAGTATTAGAGTTGGTTCACTCCGATTTGTGTGGTCCTATGTCCGTCCGTGCAAGAGGAGGTTTTGAATATTTTGTCTCTTTCATAGACGATTATTCAAGATATGGATACATTTACCTAATGCGCCGAAGTCCGAGTGCTTTGACAAGTTCAAAGAATACAAGGCGATGTGGAGAAACGATTAGATAAAAGTATCAAGACACTACGATCTGATCATGGTGTGGCGAATACCTCTTAGAGAGTTTAGGAATTACTTATCGAGGTGATTCAATCCCAATTGTTCGCACTGGAACACCCCAAGAATGGTGTAGCAGAACAAGGAATAGGACTCTTATGGAGATGGTTAGATCGATGATGAGTTATTCAGATTACTAAATTCGTTTTGGGGATATGCTACGAAACAAAGAAGATATCGCTCGAACTTAGTACCTTCTAAATCAATTTCTTCTACTCCCATAGAATTGTGGAATGGGCGAAAACCCAGTCTAAGACATATTCGGATTTGGGGTAGTCCAGCACATGTGCTGAAACCAGATGCTGATAAGTTAGAATCTCGTACAGAAGTTCGCGTGTTTGTAGGATATCCCAAAGGAACGAAAGGTGGTTTATTTTATAGTCCTAAAGACCAGAAGGTCATTGTTAGCACCAATGCCCAGTTTTTAGAAGAAGACTATATAATGGATCACAAGCCCAATAGTAAAGTTGTTTTAGAAGAACTTAGAGAGGACATGTCTACTTCAGTACCAACAGTACAAGATGAAGTACGACAAGAGACTGCAACACGTGTCACACATGATACACAACCACAGACAGTGCCTCGTCAGAGTGGGAGGGTTGTGAGGCACTGAAAGATTCATGTTTTGGGAGAGTGTTCGGACTTGATCCCGGTAAACATGAACCCGATCCAGTCATATGACGAAGCACTCCAAGATATAGATGCAGCATCTTGGCAAAAGGCAATGAATTCTGAAATAGAGTCCATGTACTCTAATAAGGTTTGGGAGCTTGTAGAACCACCTGATGGTGTAAAAGCCGTTGGATGCAAATGGATATACAAAAGGAAAAGAGGGACAGACGGGAAGGTAGAAACCTTCAAAACTAGGCTTGTTCCAAAAGGGTACACTCAAAAAGAGGGAATCGATTATGAGGAGACCTTTTCACCGGTAGTCATGCTTAAGTCTATCCGGATACTTTTATCCATTGCTGCTCATATGGATTATGAGATTTGGCAAATGGATGTCAAGACAGCTTTCCTTAATGGAAGTCTTGAAGAGAACATCCATATGAAGCAACCAGAAGGGTTCATTGAAAAAGGCAAAGAGCATCTAGTGTGCAAGCTCAATCGGTCCATTTATGGACTGAAGCAAGCTTCAAGGTCTTGGAACATCCGGTTTAATGAAGTAATCCAGTCATATGGATTTATTCAAAGTCCGGATGGGTCTTGTGTATATAAGAAGTGTAACGGAAACGTGGTGGTTCTTGTACTATACGTAGATGATATTTTGTTAATTGGCAACAATGTCAAGGTATTATCAGACGTAAGGGTATGGTTGTCCAAACAATTTGATATGAAGGACTTAGGAGAATGTGCACACATTCTTGGGATCAAAGTTATAAGGGATCGTAAGAAAAGAATGTTGTGTCTATCCCAAGCTTCATATATAGATACAATCCTTGCTCGTTTTAGCATGCAGGATTCCAAGAAAGGTTTCTTACCTTTTAGACATGGAGTAGCTCTATCTAAAGAGATGTCTCCAAAGACATCAAAAGAGATAGAGGACATGAAAGCGCCTTATGCTTCTACTGTAGGAAGCCTAATGTATGCAATGCTATGTACGAGACCGATATCTGCTTTGCGTAGGCATGGTCAGTAGATAACCCTGGACAAGGACATTGACTGCAGTAAAGCATATATTAAAGTACCGAGAAGGACTAGAGATTATATGCTAGTTTACCAAGCGGAACGATTTGCTCCCTGTGGTTACACTGATTCCGATTTCCAATCGATAGGGATAACAGTAAGTCTACATCAGGCTATGTGTTTACTTTAGGAGGTGGAGCCATTTCATGGAGGAGTGTTAAGAAATGCATTTCGGACTCAACCATGGAAGTCGAATATGTAGCGAGGCGCCAAAGAAGCAGATGGCTCAGAGCTTAATGGACTTAGATGTGATTCTGGTTTGCCCAAAATCATCACAATTTATTGTGATAATAGTGGTGCAAACTCGAAGGAACCACGAGCTCATAAGGCAAGTAAACATATAGAGCGCAAGTACCACCTGATACGAGATATTGTGAAGCGAGGAGAAGTTGTCATCGTCAAGATTGCATCAGCGGATAACCTGGCAGATCCTTTCACTAAGGCCCTTCCGGCGAAAGCTTTCGATCGGCATGTGGAGGGAATGGGAATCAGATGTATGGTAGAAGATATGGCAGCTTAGTCATTAGTATAAGTGGGAGATTGTTGGAATGTATACTGAAAGCCTAAGCTTTGTAAACATTTATTATGAATAAAGAATCACATTTGGTCTAATTGTCTACATTTGTTTGTAGTTGTTCATTTAATTTATATTATAGATAACATAGTATGTGGTGTCACATACAGAAGATGATGTTATCAGTACCTTATAAATTATAAACAGTAGCTCACGACCAAAATGGAAAATGAACAAACCATTAGAAGGTCGTAGTGTAATTAGATATTAGTTTATCTTGACTATATAATTACACTAGTACACTCAGAGTGTATTGAGTAGGACCATTTGAGGTCGTTTTTATACTGACTTTATAAAGGAACAAAGACCTCAGTTATTATGGAAGTGTGTGCTCTTAATCCTAATATAATAACAAGCACATATATTTGATATTTATTTCTTTAATTTATCAATGGGTGAGATTTAGTTCGTTGAATCAATAAACCCGATAAGTTAGGAAATGGTATTACTTATAGTGTGTGTTGTTGATTATAGAAGGAAACTGTGTCCTAGAGATACTAGGTTGATAATGTCCTCAAGAGGAGCTCATAAAGATTGTCATGTTAAACCCCGCAGTGGACTTAGTCCGACATGACAATAAGGTTGAGTGGTACTACTTGGACTTAGATATTAATTAAATGAGTTGTCAAGAACTCACTTAATTAGTGGGCATTCGATATCTTAAACACAGGAGACTAACACACTCATAATAAGAAGGAGCCCAAAATGTAATTTGGGATTGGTGCGTGTAGTTCAATGATAGTTCTCTAGTGGAATGAATTATCATTGATAAAATTAAGTTGTGTGTTCGGGGCGAACACGGGATGCTTAATTTTATCGGGAGACCAAAACCAATTCCTACTCTCGGTCCCTATCGTAGCCTCTTATTTATAGAGTTCTATACCCACCTATACCCACCTTCTATACCCATCAATAAGGGGCCGGCCAAGCTAGCTTGGGAAACAAGCTAGGGCCGGCCTAGGAATATTATTGGGTGGCCGGCCCTAGCTTGAACCCAAGCTAGTAGGGTCGGCCAAAATAAATTAAAAGGGATTTTAATTTTAATTTTTATTATTATGTGGAAGATATAATTTAAAGAGAATTAGAATTAAAATATCTCTCTTGTAAAAGATTTACAAAAGATTAAAGAAAGAGATTAGATCTCTTTCCTTATTTGTAGATTGGAGAGATGTTTTATTTTCTCTTTAAAAATTATTCACATGTTGATAAAATTAAAATTATAGAAATTTCCTTTTATCAACCATGAAGAGATTTTAAAGAGAAATTTTATTTTTTCCGGAAACAAATTAGGAAGTTTTAATTGTTGATTAAAACTTGTCCAATTTGTTCTCCAATGATGTGGCCGGCCATTGAAGATTGATTTGGAAAATTTATTTTATTTTTCTAAATTAAATCATGTCAAGGAAATTGAGGAAATTTTATTGTAATTAAATTTCCTAATTTGCCTAGGCCAAGGAATATAAAAGAAGGGGTGAGGGTGCCTTCATGAGATACAACCTCTATTATTTTCTCTCCCTCTTTTGTTCCTTGGTGTGGCCGGCCATCCTCTCCCTCTCTTCCTCTTGTGGTGGCCGAACCTCTCTCCCTTCCTTGGAGCTTTTGTGGTGGTCGGATACTACTTGGAGAAGAAGAAGAAGAAGGAGAGAAAGCTAGCATCTCTTGGAGCTTGGTTAGTATTTTGGTTTTCTTCTTTGGTGAAGTTCTTCCTTTGTGGCCGAACCTTGCTTGGAGGAGAAGAAGGTGGTTGGTGGTTTCATATCTCGGATCGTTGCCCACACAACGTCCGAGGTTAGAAGAGGAATACGAGAAGATCAAGAGGTTTTTCTACAAGGTATAACTAGTAATTTTATTTCCGCATCATGCTAGTTATTTATGGAAATAATACCAAATACAAGAGGCTTACGTTCTAGTATTTCGAATATGTTTTTCGATGTTGTGTTCTTTTGTTTTCTTTCTTTTCCTTGTGATTTGATTGTTCTCTTTGGTTAACCTAAAGTTATTTTAGGAAATTAAATATTAGCTTTCTATTAAAGGTTTTGTCTAGTCGGTGGTGGTTGCTCCCATATCCAAGAAGGCCATGTGCCTCGCCACGTCAGTACTGGGAACCTTTTATGGAAATTAATATTTAATGGAATTAATAACTTAAGGAGACTTGGGTCGAACGTGTTAAGTTCCGCAGGAGATCCAAGTCAAAACCTAAAAGAACAAATAGATTAAGTTTTGGATCAAACGTGTTAAGTTCCGCAAGCGATCCAAAATTTAATTTAAAAGAACACATGGTAGCTAGGAAAAGGTTCAGACCTTTGTACAAAATTTTTGTACAGTAGAACCTCTAGGTTTTCCGAGTAGCAACCAACAGGTTGCTACTCGGAATACCGTCCTAGTTCCCTTGTACAAAAATTTGTACAAGCATAGAACTATCCTAGCTACCCATGTGCTCTACTGAAGTTAAATTTGAATTGCAAACGATGCTTAACATTATTAATCCAAATTGTCCTTCAGAAGTTAAACTTGGATTGGAAACGATACTTAACATTTTTACTCTAAGTTTAACCGATGTGATCTTCCTAAGTTAAATCATATTACAAAAGTTATCAAATATCTATTTCAAAGATCGGCTTCCAGGTTAAACATGGCGAGGCACTAAGCCTTCTTGGGTATGGGATCATCCACCACTTCCTAGATAAAGTCTCACAAAGAAATCAAATATTTAACTTCTTACAGTAAACTAGGTTTAACTATAGAGACCTCAATAGAAACACAATATCGAAACATGAAATCGAAACAATAAAATCGATAACAAAAACGATAATTTAAAACCGTTAACCTCTTGTGTTTGATTTTTCAAGATCTATACAAAAGATGAACTAGTCATGATGCGGAAACTAATAACTAGTTATACCTTTTGTAGCTTATAGACCTCTTGATCTTCTATTGTATTCCTCTCCTTCTCTTGGACGTCATGTGGGTGACAATCTTCCAAGATGAAATCCACTCAAGCTTCTTCCAAGGCTTCCAAGATCCGGCCACCAACTAACCTCCAAGGGATGCTAGACACGAGAGCTTCCTTCTCTTCTTCTTCTCCTTCAAGCAACCGGCCACCAAGAGATCTCCACAAGATGCCGCCGGCCACCAAGAGGGAAAACAAAAGGATAAGAGAGAAGGACAAGGGCCTACCACCAAGGATTGGAAGAGAGGAATAGAAGATGTGTTATTAGGTGAGGCACCCCCTCCTTCTCTTTTATAATCCTTGGTCTTGACAAAAAAGGAAAGTTTTAAACATAATTAAAACTTCCTTATATTTCTTGCCAATGACTAAAAAGGAAAGTTTTAAAAAAAAAAATTAAAACTTGCTTTTCTTCTTGTCATGGCCGGCCACCTCCTTGTGTTCCAAACAAGGAAAGTTTTAAACACAAAATTTAAACTTCCTTATTTTTTCTGATAAAAAATTTTAATTAAAAAATTTCTCTTTTTAAATCCCTTGTTAGTTATAAAAGGAAAATTTTATAAATTAAAATCTCTCTTTTAAAACATGTGGATGGTTACCAAAAAGGAAAGTTTTATCAAAAATTAAAATATTTATTTTAACTATAAATAAGGAAAGATATCAAACATTTCTCTTAATCCTTTGTAGAAAGCTATAAAAGGAAAGATTCAAAATTTTTAAAACTTTCTTTTAAAACCATGGCTTCCTCAAAAGGAAAGATTTTAAAAATTAAAACACCCTTTTAATATGATGTGGTCGGCCACCTTGCTTGGGCTCCATGCTTGGCCGACCATTAATCTTGACTCCATCCTTTGGCTTGGCCTGCCCTAGCTTGGGCTCCAAGCTTGGCTTGAAGTGGATATAAAGCTTTATAAATAAGAGGTTACAATAGGGACCGAGAGGAGGAATTGGTTTTGGTCTCCCGATGATCTTGAGCTTCCCATGTTCGCCCCGAACACCCAACTCAAGTTCACCAATAATATCTCATTCCACTAAAGAGTTATTATTACACTACCGCACCAATCCCATATTACAATATGGGCTCCTTCTTATCATGAGTGTGTTAGTCTCCCTGTGTTTAAGATATCGAATGACCACTAATTAAATGAGTTACTGACAACTCACTTAATTAATATATAGCTCCAAGAGTAGTACCACTCAACCTTATTGTCATATTGGACTAAGTCCACCTGCAGGAATTACATGACAATCCTTATGAGCTCCTCAAGGGGGCATTATCAACATAAATTACTAGGACACAGTTTTATTCTATAATCAATAACACATCATATAAATAATATCATTTTCCAACTTATCGGGCCTATTGATTTAACGAACTAAATCACACCCTTTGATAAATTAAAAAAATAAAATATTAAGTTTGCGTGCTTGTTATTATATCATGATTAAGAGTACACACTTCTATAATAACAGAGGTTTTGTTCTTTTTAATAGTCAGTATAAAAAGAACAACCTTAAATGGTCCTACTCAATACACTCAAAGTGTACTAGTGTAATTTATAGTCAAGATAAACTCATACCAAATTACACTACAACCATTCCAATGGTTTGTCCCATTCCATCTTGGTTATGAGCAACTTTTTATAATTTATAAGGAACTGGTAACATGATTTTCTGTGTGTCTCCTCGCACCATGTTATCTACAATATAAATTAAATGGACAACTGCACTTAGCATAAATGTAGACATTTGACCAATGTGATTCTTATTTCAAAATGATTGTTTATACAAAAAGCTAGACTTTTATTATACACTCTAACAATCATGTCAATTGACTTGTGACAAATGGACTCTTCCTTATCACTGCATCATCTACTGATACGGAGATAGCTGAGGGGTAAAAAGGAAATTAGGGGAGGGAGGAGGGGCATTTTGGTAAGTGCACTGTAGCGCCCCTTTTTAGGGCACTGTTCACACCGCAAGCGGGAGGAGGCTGCTTCATTTTTCTGTGCTGCCACCAACAGAAAAGGAGCCTTCTTCCCTTTCATGCTTCTCGCCGACAACGACGACGACCGCCGGCTGCTCCCTTCCCCTTCCTCCAGTCACAACCACCTCCTCTTCTCCCTGCTTACCCGCACCGCCCCTCCTCATGCTCCGCTCTTCGCCGGCGCTCTCCACTGCTCCTCTCCTTCTCCTTGCGACGCTGCCATCCTTCTCCTCCTCGCGACACAGCCACCGGATCGACACCACCCCCACTTTCTTGCTCATCGCAGCGACCAGCCATCACCGTCGCGATCACTGCCTGCCCTCTCCAACATTGAGGGCGCAATTCTTTGCTGGCTTGCCCCTTGTCAGCATCATCGACCAGCGTTCACAGCTGCCTCTAGCGTCACAGACGGTTTCCGAGCCGCGGTCGAGTCCCATCATCGTAGACGGCTTCTGATTTGCATTGTAGTACATTTCCGAAGCTGGTCCGGTATCCGACCCATGTTGACGAGCGTCTTCGGCATTATTCCAACCATCGAGCTATTATTGTCTTCCGGCCTTCGAGTCGCGATTATGTTCTGGATTGTGTGATTTAGGTCTAGCCTCCTTGGTATTATTATTTCCCGACCTGCGTGCCAAAATCTTATTCCAGCTTGTGTGCCGACGTTATAGTTCAGCCCGCGTGCCGATGTTTTATCTCGACCTGTGTACCGACATTATAGCCCGACCTAGGTGTCGATGTTTTGTCCCGGCCTGTGTGTCGATGTTTTATCTCGACCTGCGTGCCATTATTATCTCTGACCTGTAACTCATCTTCCAGTTCGGTGCCATGTCTGACTCCGCGTTGTCAGATCCAGCTCCTCGTCCGATGCATTCATCTACTCTTCCGGGTCGTGACAACTCGAGCAGCGTCCAATCCGAGGGCACCCCCTGGGCAAGGGTACGTTATCGTACTCACTCTCCCTTCATTTGTTTATTCTAGTATTAGTCTGTTATTTATATGTTCGTTGGATCTGCCTCGAGCCTCGGGGTACCAAGGACCGGGGGGAACCTGATCGCTGGCTGCAGGTAGCGTTGACCAGAGGACTTCATAAGACTTGGTCAACATAGAAGCCATCTCAGCATACCCCCCTCCGGGACATCGCGACTCGGTCAACATTTCATCATTCCATCCACCTCACCCGGCGGTCCGTCTGACTCAAATTCTGGGCGGGATCAAATTTGACGCCGTCTGTGGGAATCTTCTCCACCTGTTCTGGGATGTGAAGATGGACGACGTCGGGAGGTTCTCTGCCATTATCACAATTCCGGAGGATCCCGACGAACATATTATCTTTTACCCTCACTCCACCGGTATTCGGGAGTCGAGGGATCGAGTGGAGCTTCAGTTGGCCGACAGATTAGTTTTTCTATTATGTTTTTTCCCTGACTCCACATGTATTCGGGAGTCAAGGGACCGAGACAAACCCTTAGCCGGTTGGCACGGCTCCCCGATCAGGTACGTTACAAGCTCTGCTCCCTTTTTACGGTTATAGGAGCTGTTATAACTCCCTGATAAGAGAGTAAGATCCTAGTTCCTTGATCAAAGACTAGGGCCTTCGATTTTTGATCGGACACTAGGGGCCCAGCTCCCCGATCATACACTAGGGACACATCACCCCGATCATTGACTCGTAGTACGACTTCTTGATCAGGATCTAGGGGTCTCACTCTTTGATTACAGGCTAGGGGTCTTACTCTCCAATCAGGGACCAGGGGCCCAGCTCCCCGATCAGGTGTGGTATAGGCTCTGCACCCTTTTCCATGAGGTTCTGCATCCTCTTACTAGTACAGGCTCTGCACCCTTCACCATGGGGCTCAACATCCTCTTATTGCTATAAGAGTTTTACTCTATTATTATTATATGCTCTACATCCTCCACCTGTTTTGTATCCTCTTACGTCTATAGGCTCTGCTACCTATACCCGCGGTGTTCTGCTTCCTTCTATGATTACAGACTTTGCTCCCTCATATGGCTATGGGCTTCACTCCCTTGGACGGTCAAGGTTCAGATTATTCTCTCCCTGACTCCGTGAACATTTGGGAGTCAAGGGATCGACACTATTTCTCTCATTGATTGTACAAGCATTTGGGATTCGAGCCAGCCGGTTGACATCACTTCGCCATCAGGTATGATAAAGGCTCTGTCCCCTCATATTGCTACGGGCTCCACTTCTATGGGCATCAAGGCTTATCCTCCCCCGGTCGGGGTCGAGTTATCGCCACTGGTCTCGGACCAGAGTATCACCACCGGTCTCAGATCGGAGTATCGCTAACGAACTCTCAGTCGGGCTTCCAGACCAATGCTCGGTCGAGCTTCTAGACCAATTCTTGGTAGGCCTCCAGATCAAGTCTTGGTCAGACCTTCAGATCAATTCTTGGTTAGACCTCCAGATCAATTCCTGATTAGGCCTCCAAAATGCTTCTTAGTCAGGCCTTTGGATTGTTTCCTGGTCAGGTCTCCAGATCAAGTCCTACTCAGACTTCTAAATCAATTCCTGGTCAGGTCTCCAAATCAAGTCCTACTCAAACCTCTAGATCAAGTCCTACTCAAACCTCCAGATCAATTCCTGGTCAGGTCTCTAGATCAAGTCCTCCTCAGACCTCCAGATCAATTCCTGGGCAGGTCTCCAGATCAAGTCCTACTCAGACCTCCAGATCAATTCCTGGTCAGGTCTCCAGATCAAGTGCTGGTCAGGCCTCCAGATCACCTCCCGATCGGCCTCCAGACTCTCGCCCCAGTGCGAGTTATAAGTGAGCCTGCTCTCATGCCCAACGACCTCTTGGTCGGTGTCCGAAACTCTCACTTCAATGCGAGTTATAAGTGAGCATGCTCTCACGCCTCTAGACTCTCGCCTTAGAGCGAGTTATAAGTGAGCATGCTCTCATGCCCAACGATCTCTCGGTCGGATCCCAGACTCTCGCCTCAGTGCAAGTTATAAGTGAGCATGCTCTCATGCCCAACGACCTCCCGGTCGGTATCCCAAACTATCGCCCCAGTGCGAGTTATAAGTGAGCCTGCTCTCACGCCCAACAACCTCCCGGTCGGGTCCCAGACTCTCGACTCAGTGCGAGTTATAAGTGAGCATGCTCTCACGCCCAACAACCTCTCAGTCAGGTCCCAGACTCTCGCCTCAGTGCAAGTTATAAGTGAGCATGATCTCACACCAAACAACCTCCCGGTCGGTGTCCCAGACTCTCGCTTCAGTGTGAGTTATAAGTGAGCATGCTCTCACGCCTCCAGACTCTCGCCTCAGTGGGAGTTATAAGTGAGCATGCTCTCACGCCTCCAGACTCTCGCCTCAGTGGGAGTTATAAGTGAGCATGCTCTCACGCCTCCAGACTCTCGCCCAAGTGCGAGTTATAAGTGAGCATGCTCTCACGCCTCCAGACTCTCGCCCGAGTGCAAGTTATAAGTGAGCATGCTCTCATGCCTCCAGACTCTCGCCCGAGTGCAAGTTATAAGTGAGCATGCTCTCACGCCCAACGACCTCCCGGTCGGTGTCCCAGACTCTCGCTTCAGTGCGAGTTATAAGTGAGCATGTTCTCACGCCTCTAGACTTTCGCCCCAGTGCGAGTTATAAGTGAGCATGCTCTCACGCCCAACGACCTCTCGGTCAGTGCTCACCGCTCACTCGCAGCTCTACCTGGCACTCATCAAACTCACTTTACTCGTCGCTCTGCCCGGCACTCATCCTTAGCGTTTCTCTCACCGCTGTTGCTCGGTCAGCACTCATCGCTCACTTGCCGCTCTGTTTGGCACTCGTCATACTCACTTTACTCGTCGCTCTGCCCGACACTCATCCTTAGCGTTTTGCTCACCGCTGTTGTTCGGTCGGCACTCACCGCTCACTTGCCACTCTGTCTGGCACTCGTCATACTCACTTTACTCGTAGCTCTACCCGACACTCATCCTTAGCGTTTCGGTCACCACTGTTGCTTGGTCGACACGCATCGCTCACTCACAGCTCTGTCTGGCACTCGTCGTACTCACTTTACTCGCCGCTCTGCCCGACACTCACCCTTAGCATTTCGCTCACCGTTGTTGCTCGGTCGATGCTCACCGCTCACTCACCGCTCTGTCTGACGCTCGTCTTTCACATTTCGCTCATCGCTGTTGCTTGGTCGTTTGCTCTGTTGGAACGTATACTAAAAGGCTAGCTTTTTGTATAAATATTTTTTTTTAGAAATAAGAATCACATTAGTCAAATGTCTACATTTTGCTAAGTGTAGTTGTTCGTTTAATTTATATTATAGATAATATGGTGTGAGGAGACACACAGAAGTTCATGTTATCAGTTCCTTATAAATTATAAACAGTTGCTCACAACCAAGATGGAATGGGACAAACCATTGGAGTGATTGTAGTGTAATTAGGTATTAGTTTATCTTGACTAATAAATTACACTAGTACACTATGAGTGTATTGAGCATGACCATTTGAGGTAGTTTCTTTTTATACTGACTCTTTAAAAAGAACAAGACCTCTGTTATTATGGAAGTGTGTACTCTTAATCATGATATAATAACAAGCACGTATACTTAATATTTATTTATTTAATTTATCAAAGGGTGCGATTTAATTCGATAAATCAATAGACCCGATAAGTTGAGAAATGATATTATTTATATGGTGTGTTGTTGATTATAGAATGAAACTGTGTCCTAGTAATCTAGGTTGATGATGTCCCCTTGAGGAGCTCATAAGGATTGTCATGTAAACCCTGCAGGTGGACTTAGTCCGACATGACAATAAGGTTGAGTGGTACTACTCTTGGAGTTAGATATTAATTAAGTGAGTTGTCAGTAACTCATTTAATTAGTGGACATTCGATATCTTAAACACAGGGAGATTAACACACTCATGATAAGAAGGAGCTCATATAGTAATATGGGATTGGTGCGATAGTTCAATAATAACTCTTTAGTGGTATGAGTTATCATTGATGAACTCGAGTTGGGTGTTCGGGATGAACACGGGAAGCTCAAGTTCATCGGGAGACCAAAACCAATTCCTCCTCTCAGTCCCTGTCGTAGCCTCTTATTTATAAAGTCTTATATGTTGGGACCTTTGTGCCTGCTAGAGGGGGGATGAATAGCTCGTCGTAGCTTGCTTCTTGCTGATAATATGCAGCGGAATACTAATACAAACACAACCAACGCTAACTCGAGGATTTACTTGGTATCCACCTCAAGAAGAGGTGACTAATCCAAGGATCCACACACGACGCTATCTCCACTATGAAAACCCTCCTTCTCGGTCACAGCCAAGGCGGAGAAGCCTTGTACAATCTCTCACACACACAAACAACTCATACAAGAAGAAGAAATACAAATATAAATAGAAACCCTCTCTTCTTGCTTACTTGTTGCTTGTTGTTGCCTCTTGAACCTTGGGAATGCACCCCAAGAGCCTTCAAGAACTGGCGGAGAAGCTCGGAGAAAATTGCCGGTGAATCGCACACAAATCGTAGAAGACAGCTCGTAAAGAACTGCGGAGAAAACGCTCCGCCCAGGCTTTAAACAGTGCTCCCAATCGATCTAAATCATCCCCAGTCGATTGCCACGTCAGCACCCAGCAATCCCAGCCGTCCATCGCATGCAACCTGCGCAACGGTTACTTCCCAATCGATCGACCGATCGATTGGGACTTCCTGAATCGATCGACCAATCGATTCAGAGCCTTTCTATTTTCTATGAAAATGGCTGGATCGATCCAGTTGTTCCCGCGACTCCTCGCACGAGAACTCCAGGTCCCAATCGATCCACTGATCGATTGGTAGCTCCAATCGATCGCCCGATCGATTGGGATGGCTTCTGTGCTCGCGAGTAATGCTCCCAATCGATCGACCGATCGATTGGCGCCATTCCACACTCGCAGCACACTCCAATCGATCGACCGATCGATTGAAGCCTGATTCAATCGATTGCCCGATCGATTGAACATCCTGGACTTGACTCAAACTCAAGTCCAAAGTCTCCACCCCAACTTCCGGTCAACCGTGACCTGTTAGGTTTCTATGCCTAGCATTTGGCCACACCCGACCAACCTCGAATTAGCCTTCTAGCCTCCTCCATCAGCCTTGCATCCCTTGGATATCTCCCATCCTTCACACCTTGCCTTCAGGAGCTTCGTTCGGCCTCATCCTAGTTGTCGGATTATACACCACACTCGATCAACCTTGAACTAGCTTTCTAGCCTCCTCCATCAGCCTTGCATCCCTCAGATATCTACCCATCCTTCACGCCTTGCCTTCAGGAGCTTCCTTCAGCCTCATCCTAGTTATCGAGTTCTCCTTGCCAAATCACACTAGGACTTACCTTGCCAAGACCATATGCTTGGACTTACCACCTTTGCCAAGATCACACTTGGACTTCCCAATTGCCTGGCTCCTCACCAGGACTTTCTCCTTTACCAATATCACACTTGGACTTTCCAATTTGCCTAACCTCCAGTTAGGACCTTCACCACCAAGTCTGGTCAACACTGACCTACTTGGATTTTCACTCTTGCCAACCTTCCTGTTGGACTTACCTTTGCCTAATCTCCAATTAGGACTTTCCCGGTCAAGTCTCCTGTCAACCTTGACCTACTTGACTTCTCTCTTGCCTAACCTCCAGTTAAGACTTTCCCAGATGCCTAAACTCCAGTTAGGACTTACCCGGTCAAGTCTCTTGACCATCTCCACAATCGGACGATTGCTCCAGCAATCTCCATATATTGTCAAACTCCTTATATTGTCAAACATCAAAACTCAAATCTCGACTCAAGCTTAGTCAAACTGGTCAAACTTGACCTAGGGAAATTGTCCCAACATTATACTCACCTAAACCTAACTTCTTACCCACCTTAAGGTGGCCGGCCAAACCAAGGCTAGATGGGTGCAAGTGGTGGTCAGCCCTAGCTTGGAGCCCAAGTAGGGTGGCCGGCCACAATAAATTAAAAGGAGATTTTAATTTTTAAAATCTTTCTTTATGTGGAAGCCATGATTTTAAAAGAGAGTTTAAAATTTAAATCTTTCCTCTTATAGTTTTCTACAAAAGATTAAAATAAAGATTTGATATTTTTCCTTATTTGTAGTTGAAAAGAAAGATTTTAATTTTGGAGAAAATTTTCCTTTTTTAACCATCCACATGTTTTAAAAGAGATATTTTAATTTATAAAAGTTTCCTTTTATAACCAACCATGAAGGGATTTAAAGGGAGAAATTTTTTAATTAAAATTTCTTACCGGAAACAAATAAGGAAGTTTTATTTTCATGTTTAAAACTTTCCTTGTTTGGAATTAAAGGGGTGGCTGGCCATTGAAAGGTTAAAAGGAAGTTTTGATTAAATTTTCCTTTTTAGACATTGACAAGGAAAATAAGGAAGTTTTAATTATGTTTAAAACTTTCCTTATTTGCCAAGACCAAGGAATATAAAAGAGAAGGTAGAGGTGCCTCACCTCACAACATACATCTATTATTCCTCTCCTCTCTTCCTTGGTGGTGGCCGGCCCTCTTCTTCCCCTATTCTTCTTCCTTGGTGGCCGGCGGCATCTCATTTCTAGGAGTTGTTGGTGGCCGAATCTTGTTAGAGGAAGAAGGAGAGATAGGAGGCATTGTTTCTTAGCATCCCTTGGAGCTTGGTTGGTGGTCGAAGTTCTTTATCTCTAGGAGATTGTTGGTGGCCGAAATTTGGAAGGAGAAGAAGGAGGCTTGGGTGGATTCTCATCTTGGTAGATCGTCGCCCACACGACGTCCGAGATAAGAAGAGGAATACGACAGAAGATCAAGAGGTCTATAAGCTACAAAAGGTATAACTAGTTATTAGTTTCCGCATTATAACTAGTTCATTCTTTTGTTTAGATCTTAAAATACCAAACACAAGAGGCTAACGATTCTAAGCAATCGAATTTATGTTCCTATTTTGTGTTTCTTTTGTTTTTCGATCTTGTGATTCGATTGTTCTTAATGATTAAACCTAGGGTTACTGTAAGGAGATTAAATATTTAATTTCATTGAAAGACTTTGTCTAGGAAGTGGTGGATGATCCGATACCCAAGAAGGCCTAGTGTCTCGCCATGTTTAACCTTGAAGCCGATGTCTGAAATAAATATTTAATCAAATTTGTAACATGGGTGGATTTGGATTAATAATGTTAAGCATCGTTTGCAATCCAAGTCTAAACCTCTAAGAACAGATAAGTTGAATTTGGAATCAATAATGTTAAGTTCTGTTGTGATTCCAAATTTAATTTCTAAAGAACACAATAGGTTGTTAGGAAAGGTTCAGGGCTTGTACAAAATTTTTATACAGGGAAACCAGTACGATATTCCAGGTAGCAACCAACATGCTCAACCATTCACTGGTACCACTCGGCTACTCGTTTTATGTCGATCAGCCTATCACTTAATGTTTTTCTTTGTTGGGCACTCGACATCGCTCACCCATTCTTATTCTGCCCTATAGGCATTCTCTCTGTTTCTTGATTGACATTTTTCGATGGTCTGGTCGTGAGTTACTGTCGCTTGGTCTGGATTTTTTCGATCGTGCTCGCGACTTCGCTCGCCCATCGTCTCTCGACCTGCTCGATAGTCGCCTTATCGCCCGATCGATATTTTTTCGATCGCCCGGTCATGATTACTGACACTTGATTGACATTTTTTCGGTCGCGCGATTGACACCACTCGATCATCATCTTTCGACCCGCTCAGCATTCTCATTATTTCCTAGTCGGTTATTCTCGATTGCCCGGTCGTGAATTACTATCGCTCGGTCGACACTCTTTCCCGGTCACGCTCACGGCTTTACTCGTCGATCCGTCTCTCTATTGCCTGGTTGCGATTTACTGTCGCTCGGATGACATTTTCCCGGTCACGATTTAATGTCGTTCGGTCGACACTTTTCGATCACCCGATCGTGGTTTGTTGTCGCTTGGTCATGCGCTCGGGACTGCTCGCCTAGCATCTCTATACCCAATTGACGTTCTCCTGATGTTTCGGTTGACATTTTCTCGATCGTGGTTTACTATCACTCGGTCGACACTTTCCTGGTATCACTCGGTCTACCTCAGCATTCGATCGATCGCTTGCTCGGCGTGCGCTTCGCATTATTTCTTGTCGTTCACTCGATACTATTTGAGTCACTTGCTCGGCATTGCCACAGCTACTCGTTCGACGTGATAAGACGAGCGCAGTAATCTGATTTCGTGTTCGGTAGTGATTCTGTTTTGGGCTTGGTCTAGTTAGTCAGACTTGCACTCCTTCGACTAGACTTGAAGGGGAGGCTTGTGATACGGAGATAGCTGAGGGGTAAAGAGGAAATTAGGGGAGGAAGGAGGGGAATTTTGGTAAGTGCACTATAGCACCCCTTTTTAGGGCATTGTTCACACTGCAAGCGGGAGGAGGCTGCTTCGTTTTTCTGCGTCGCCGCCAACAGAAAGAAAAGGAGCCTTCTTCCCTTTCACGCTTCTCGCCGACAACGACGCCGGCCGCCGGCTGCTCCCTTCCCCTTCCTCCAGTCACAACCACCTCCTCTTCTCCCTGCTTACGCGCATCGCCCCTCTCTCACGCTCTCTCGCCTTCGCCGCTGAGGAGGATTTTCGTTCACTTTTGCTTTCACCGCCAGTGCTCTTCCTCACGCTCCGCTCTTCGCCGGCGCTCGCCACTGCTCCTCTCCTTCTCCTCGCGACGCTGCCATCCTTCTTCTCCTTGCGACGCAGCCACCGGATCGACACCACCCCCACTTTCTTCCTCGTCGCAGCGACTAGCCATCACCGCCGCGATCACTGCCTGCCCTCTCCAGCGTTGAGGGCGCAATTCTTTGCTGGCCAGCCCCTTGTCATCATCATCGACTAGCGTTCACAGCTGCCTCTAGCGTCACAGACGATTTCCGAGCCGCGGTCGAGTCCCATAGTCGTAGATGGCTTCCGATTTGCATTGTAGTACATTCCCGAAGCCAGTCCGATATCCGACCCATGTTAACGAGCGTCTTCGGCATTATTCTAGCCATCAAGCTATTGTTGTGTTCCGGCCTTCAAGCCGCGATTGTGTTCCAGATTGTGTGATTTTGGGTCTAGCCTCCTTGGTATTATTATTTCCCGGCCTGCGTGCCGAAATCTTATTCCAGCTTGTGTGTCGACGTTATAGTTCGGCCTGTGTGCCGATGTTTTATCTCGGTCTGTGTGCCGATGTTATAGCCCGGCCTAGGTGCCGATGTTTTGTCCCAGCCTGCGTGCCGATGTTTTATCTCGACCCGCGTGTCGTTATTATCTCCGGACCTGTAGCTCATCTTCCGGTTCCGTGCCACATCCGACTCTGCGTTATCAGATCCAGCTCCTCGTCCGACGCATTCATCTACTCTTCCGAGTCGCGACAACTCGAGCAGCGCCCCATCCGAGGGCGCCCCCTAGGCCAGGGTACGTTACCGTACTCACTCTCCCTTCATTTGTTTATTCTAGTATTAGCCTGTTACTTATATGTTCGTTGGATCCGCCTCGAGCCTCGGGATACCAAGGACAGGGGGAACCCGGTCGCTGGCTGCAGGTAGCGTTGACCAGAGGATTTCTGAAGACTTGGTGAACATAGAAGTTATCTCAGCATATCCCCTTCCGGGACATCGCGACTCGATCAATATTCCATCCATCTCACCCGATGATTCGTCTGACTCAGATTCCGGACGGGATCATTTACTATTAGCAGTTGGAGCTGAAAGCTAATTTAATTTCCCAGCTGTAGATTATGGAGTGGGTTTTAGGATTTTGTAAACGCCATTTTGTTTTCTCTTCTCGGTCGAGCAATAATCACGAGTCTTTCCATAGCTTTGACGTTTTTTTTGTCCATGCATGTGAAATTTGTCGTTGAAATTGATCACGGTGTCTGGGATTGATGTGCGCGTATAGAAATGGAGACATAGATGACTTCAGGATATGTATTCACATCAGGAGTTTGCGTGCTTATTGAAAAAAATATATATATTATTGAAAAATGTGATTGATATTTGACTAATTCTTTCATGCTACAACAATTTTGAAGGCAATTTTCTGAGCAATTTTTACGCACTCTCAGGGTGTAGTGAATTAGAGTGTAATTGAAGTCTAATTTTCACATTCCATTTTCAATTCCACCATGGCTTCCTCCTTCGTCTCCCTTCTGCTTCCCCTCCTCTCTTTCGCTGGCGCCCAGGAGCAGTTACCGAACTGTGATCCCAGCGCCGGCAAGTTCAGCGACAACAGCACCTACCAATCCAACCTCGAACTCCTCCTCTCCACCCTCTCCTCCGACGGCTACGCCACCGGCTTCCTCAATACCATTGTCGGGGGAGGCTCCGACCAGGTGTTTGGCCTCGTCAACTGCCGCGGCGACATCAACGCCACCGAGTGCCGCTCCTGCCTCGACACCGCCACCGCCGAAGTCACCCGCAACTGCCCTAATTACAGGGCGGCCGAGGTGTGGTACGATGTCTGCCTCGTCCTCATCTCCGACAAGCCGCTGCCCATCTCCTCCTCTAACCGACAGCCACTGGCGTTTAACAGCATGAACAACGCCCCGGAACCGAACCGGTTCGCCTGGCTGTTGAGGATGCTGATGAACCGGACTGCCGATGCGGCGGCCAATTCCAGCAAGAGGTTCGCGATCGGGGAAGCCAACTACTACACGGCAGAGTTCCCCTCCATCTACGTCCTGATGCAGTGCAGGCACGACCTGTCGCACGAGCAGTGCAGGGAGTGCCTGGGCACGCTGTTCGTTCCGATGCCGCCGTTGTTCGTGGGAAAGCAAGGGGGGAGGATACTCGGCGAGAGCTGCGGCATGAGGTTCGAGCTCTACTCCTTCTTCCAAGGTTCCCCTACCGTCAACATCTCTGTGCCCTCGCCGTCAGCGATGCAACTGGCTTCGGCGGCCACCTCCTCCGGAGGTAATTAATTATTTGGTTAATCAATTAGCTACTTAACTATCATGAACATGATGATCTGCAACAGATAAATACAAGTATTAATTGAAAGCATAATGATCGGGTAATGATAGGGGTCCCACTAAAGATGGGGCAAATTAAGGAAGACCGGCTGACGTGAAAGATAAAGTTAAGCGGGATATCCTAGTCCGCAGAGTAGATCATGCAGTGCTGAGCGGACCAGGTATGGCCAAGTGGGTCGGTTACAACCGAGCGAATGATAATAGCTTCGTAGACAAGTAAGTTGAGCTCTACCTCAGTCGGGTGAAATAGTCCTCCGATAACAAAAAGAAATAAGCAGCAGCTGGTCTCGCCGACCGGGCTTTGTATTCGGTCAGAGCAGGATAACCGCTGACAATCAGAAAGCAAGGAAAAAGACAAGTCGGCAGGCCCTGAGGACACCGCCGAGCGGAGGCAGCCCAGCCGAGTAGACCCCGATCGGCCACGCATGACCCCATCAAGTATGTTGTCATATCTTTTTGGGAGTTTGTGCCACTGACAGTAGGACATGTTCTGTAGGCAATCGTACTTTAAAAGCTTCCAAGCTATCACATCAGAAGATTGCATGACTGTTTAAGGAATGATGTCAGGGACACTTTTTGACCTGTCTCTTCCTAGGACACCTAGGAAGATGTGTCTACACCTTGAAATGTGTGCACAAGAACCATGTTGACACTATAAAAAGGAGTTCCTAGATACAAGGAAAGGAATGTGCAACTTCGTCTTCTACATCTATTAGCTACAGTTCTCTGTTTCTTGAGATTGCCAGAGACTGACTTGAGCGTCATAGGCCAATGCCAGGAACCCATTAACGGTCTGGCACTGACGCTTTTGTGCTGCAGGATTACATGGAGTCTTCACTGCGTCAACTTCGAAATCACATCCTCAGCTTGTCATATTTGCTATTTTTGGATAGGGTTATATTTGGCGCAATATGTGGGAAGTTTACCTGAATCCGAAATGCAAAGATGGAGGACGTTAGATGACTCACCACCGTGATGCTGACGAAAGAGGAATTCGACATGTTGATACAAGCGTGAGCGGCTATGATATTAGAGCAGCAATAGGTAATAGTTGGTCACCAAGTAAATGAACCCGCGACATTGACAATAGGCCAACAGGCTGAGCATGAAACGCCGTCGCTTGTCGTCCGAACAACATGTCGATCGACACATTCGGAGATGCACTGGATGCGCTAATCCCTATCATTGGGTGTTGTTCCGCACCCCTTCAGAGGAACAAGGACGAGCAGATAGGGCCCAAGGATCCTTATCGGAGGAAGCGCCCACTCGAGACGAGCGCAAGGGTAAAGCACCAAGGCTCGAGGACTTCCCCAAACGGATAAACAGATAATTCTCTCAAGAGATCTTGGACGACCGGCTGCTACGACATTACGCGCCGCTAACATTCGGAGAATACATGGGGGTGACCAACCCAAAGGATCAAATGCTGAGTATTTCTCACTACGCTCTCCGGATAGGCTCAGAGGTAGTTCGAGCGACTGCCGATCAACTCTATATGTAGCTTTAAGGACTTCTGAGCAACATTCCTACAATACTTCGCTAGCAATTACCGCCATCAGAAGATGAACGTGAATCTAATCGTGGTCAAATAGGGGTCCAAGGAGGCACTACGTGTTGGTCCCTTAACGACCGGATAGAGGGGAGGGGGTGAATAGCCTGCATAAAAATAAATGAACTATTTTCGAACTTATAGTTTTATTAAAATTAATATTTGCATACAAATAATTAAAAGACTAAAAACAAAAGATATAAAGAAATTATTTGGTTATAAATGGAGAGGATGTTATACTCTACTAAGTACCAGCTGGAGCTGAAAGCTAATTTAATTTCCCAGATGCAGATTATGGAGTGTGTTTTAGGATTTTGTAAACGCCATTTCGTTTTCTCTTCTCGCTCGAGCAAGAATCACGAGTCTTTCCATAGCTTTGACTTTTATTTTCTCCTGAAATTTCTCGTTGAAATTAATCATGGTGTCTGGATTCGATGTGTTTTTCACATTCCATTTCCAATTCCGCCATGGCTTCCTCCTTCCTCTCCCTTCTGCTTTCCCTCCTCCTCTTCCTCTCTTTCGCCGGCGCCCAGGAGCTGTTCCAGAACTGTGATCACAGCGCCGGCAACTTCAGCGACAACAGCACCTACCGATCCAACCTCGAACGCCTCCTCTCCACTCTCGCCTCCGACGGCTACGCCACCGGCTTCCTCAATACCAGTGTCGTGGGAGGCTCCGACCAGGTGTTTGGCCTCGTCAACTGCCGCGGCGACGTCAACGCCACCGAGTGCCGCTCCTGCCTCGACAACGCCACCGCCGAAGTCACCCGCAACTGCCCTAATGATAGGGCGGCCGAGTTGTGGTACGAGTTCTGCCTCATCCGCTTCTCCGACCAGCCGCTGCCCACCTCCTCCTCCAACCGCCACCCACTGGGGTTTAACAGCATGGACGACGCCCCGGAACCGAACCGGTTCGCCTGGCTGTTGGGGATGCTGATGAACCGGACTGCCGATGCGGCGGCCAATTCCAGCAAGCGGTTCGCGATCGGGGCGGCCAGCTACTACACAGCAGAGTTCCCCTCCATCTACGACTCAATGCAGTGCACGCGCGACCTGTCGCAGGAGCAGTGCAGGGAGTGCCTGGGCACGCTGTTCATTCCGATGCCGACGTTGTTCGTGGGAAAACAGGGGGGAAGGTTACTCGGCGGGAGCTGCGGCATGAGGTTCGAGCTCTACTCCTTCCTAGGTTCCCCTACCCTCAACATCTCTGTGCCCCCGCCGTCAGCGATGCAACTGGCTCCGGCGCCCACCTCCTCCGGAGGTAATTAATTATTTCGTTAATCAATTAGCTACTTATCATGAACATGATGATCTGCAACAGATAAATACAAGTATTAATTGAAAGCATACTTTAGATACATCGAATCAAAACCATACGATGGATCTAAAGATCTAGTGATCATTATCTATAAGGCTACATTAGATAGAAATCGAAATTGATCTACTATGATTCTATTACATTAGTCATTGATCTTATTTATCGTCATAATTCCTATAAGCACTGAATGATCTTCTATAGGATCGGGTAGCAAATCGTAGTCTACTCAATGGAAAGAGAGGAGGAAGAGGAAGCTCTCTTGAATACCAAGGTTTAAGATTGATTCTATTCGGAATTTGACTCAGACGAAAGTCAACTGAGATGGCGCTGGTATTGACGGAGGGATGACTTTTGCGCGGCGAGCACAGGCACGTTGGAAAGAGGGACCCTAGGGATGTAAATGAGCCAAGCTGCTCGTGAGCAACTCAAAGCTCGATTCGATAAAAACTCGTTTAATTAGGCTCATTAAGATAAATAAATCAAGCTCAAGCTTCATAATATTTGACTCGTTAGCTCATGAACACGTTCGTTAAGCTCATGAATCAACTTTTAAATAAAAAATAATAATTTTGATATTAAGTTTATAAATTTTACACTCTACTTATGTAAAACATAGATAACTATATTAAATTTATTTATTAGAATAAAATTATAAATTTTAAGAAGAATATTATATATTTTTAAAATATATAATTTAGTCTTTAATGAATATTTAAATTTATAATTTATATTTATTAAGCTCGTTTAGGCACGATAAAAGCTCGAATAAGCTCATGAGCCATTAATATATTCGTTAAATAAAGCTTGAGCTCGGCTCGATAATAAATGAGCCAAACTCAAACATCCAAAAGTTCAGCTCGGCTCGGCTCGGCTCGGTTACACCCCTGGGACCCTCCTGTGAAGCTTCTGAACAATGACGGTGTTGCTAGTACTTGAGCTCTGTACACACTCGGACAAGCACACAGAGCGTTAGAGACCAAAAATCAGGGAAAAAGTTCCTGGCAATGACCCTCCGACGCTCAAGTCAGGTACTTTTTCCCCAAAGAACAGTGTATGAAAGAGAAGAATGTAGAAGACGAGTCCGAGAATGCGCGTGCGCGTACCTGGCTAAGGGAGAGGGCCTCCCTTTTTATATGACGTTGCGTGCCTTCTGGAGACTGCCAGATGTCAGAGAATATCGGATGTCAGGGTCCGTTGAGTGAGGGAGGTTGTACGTCGATCTTTCATTAGCGGGAGGAAGGTTCCACTGGAGCAGGATGGTAGACTACTGGAATATTCCCTGACGCACAACAGTTATTCCCTGACAGGAGGTTATGATTGTCTGATACTGTTGTCATCTAGTGCCAGTCAGGTATACAAGTCGGGTATTAGCTTTGACTGTGTCTGCTGCCCCAGATCTAGGAATCTGCTTAAAAATTTGTTTCATATTTAAAAGTCCTAGTTTATTGTGTACATTCCCAGTCGTCTTCGTAAATTACTGAATTCAGACTCTGGTAGTGGTTTGGTGAAAATATCAGCCAAATTTGGTTTGGACTCAACATAATTGAGTTCAATGTCTCCTTTAGAGACGTGATCTCTAATAAAGTGATATTTTATTTCAATATGTTTGGTTCTTGAATGATGCACTGAATTTTTTGTTAAGTTGATTGAACTGATATTATCAATATGGATTTTTACACTTTTATATTCTAAGTTAAAGTCTTTTAATGTGTGCATCATCCATAATAGTTATGCTACACATTCACCCATTGCTATATACTCGGCTTCAGTAGTAGATAACACAACACAGTGTCCTCTGATAAGGATCCTTGGGTCCTATCCGCTCAGCCTTGTTCCTTTGAAGGAGTGCGGAACAATGCTCGGTGGTAGGGGATCGGCGTGTTCGGTGCCTCTCCAAATGTGCTGATCAGCTTGTTGTTGGTCCGACGAGCGGCGGGGTTTTTCGCTCGGCCATTATGATCAGCTTGTTCACCTGTCACAGACGCAGCGAGTTCATTTCCTTGATGACCAGTTGTCGCCTGCTGCTGCTCCAACATCTTCATCGCTCGGGTTTGCACCAGCATGTCGAACTCCTCTTGCATCAATGCCACTGTGGTAAGTCATCCAGCATCCTCTATATTTGCGTTTCAGATTCAAGTAAGATTCCCACAGACGGTCAGTGCCAAATATAATCTTGTCCAGAATCAGCGCAGATGACAAGCTTGGGGATGTGGCTTCGAGTTGACACGATGAAGACTCCATGTAATCCTGTAGCACAAAAGCGTTAATGCCGGGTCGGGAAAGAGTTCCTAACATTGATCCTCCGACGCTCAAGTCAGTTTCCGACGACCTTAAGAAATAGAGAACTGTAACTAAGAGATGTAGAAAACCAAATTACGCATACCTTTTCCTGTAGCTGGGAACCCCCTTATATAGTGTCAATCTAGTGCTGTGCACACATCTCAAGGTGTAGGCATGTCTTCCTAGGTGTCCTAGAAAGAGACAGGTCAAAAAGTATCCCCGATACCATTCCTTAAGTAGTTATGTAATCCTCTGATGTGACAGATTTGAAGCTTCTAAAGTACAATTGTCTGCTAGACATGCCCTACTATCAGCGGCACAAACTCTTAAAAAGATATGAAGAGATAGTTGGTGGGTCCATGCGCGGTCGACCGGAGTCCGCTCGGCCGGGTTGTCCCCGCTCGGTAGTGTCCTTCCGAGCTACAGCATGTCCGCTTGCTTCCTGACCGTCGTTGGTTGTCTCCATCTGACCGGACATTGCTCCTGGTCAGTGAGACCAGCTTCTGCTTAACTTTCTTTGTTGTCGGAGGACAATTTTACTTGGCCGAGGAGCACCCAACATGTTGGATCCTAAACCGATTTCTTCCGCTCGACCGTAACCGATTCGCTCAACCGTACATGATCCGCTCGATAGTATCCAATCTGCTCAGGGGTATCCAGTCTGCTCGACGGACTTAGATCCACGCTTAACTTTGTCTCCTCCATCAATCAGTTTTTTTTTTTTTTTCCACTTTCATCTATTTTTTAATGGGCCCTTCGTTACTACCTGATCAATTATATGATTCGAATTGGTTGATTCTGCTTGCCATCGTGTTTGGACAAAGCATGCAGTGCTCCGCACCACTATTGTTAGTGGCTTTGAGAAATCCTGCCCATTTGTCTTATTTTTCTGTCGGTAATGCTTAGCATCACAATTTCAAGACTTTTGAAAAAGTCAAGAAAAGTCTCCCATTTTTCTATTGTGATGGCACTGTCACTGTCATGTTTTGCCAGCGACGTGACGTGACGTGACGTGACGTGACGTGACGTGACGTGACACTAAACGAATCTAATTAATATGTGGTGTAAAATTTTGGTAGCTCGTGGAATAAAACGTTGATGAGCACCAAAACTTGTGAGATATTTTATTGTCTTACATACATGCTCGTGGAATAAAACGTCTAAAGAATTATCTACAGGTAGGATTTAACGTCTAACAATATTGATTTTCGATGAAAAAGAAATGAAATGTTGAGATTTGCCGCAGGGAAAAAGAATGTAATTGGAATTGTCCTAGATATTGTAATACCATCGGTGACTGCGATGTCTCTCATCTTCTTAATTTGCATTTGCTACTGGAGGAGGAAGAAGCCGGGACCCCAACGTGAGTAACGTAACTGCACAGCATAATTAATTATCAAGCTACATAATGTGTCTTAATGTCTCTAAGTCGTTTAATCTTCTATCAATAGATGAAACTGAAGCAGAGAAAATCATGAGTGTCGAATCAATATTGTTTGATCTCTCCACACTACAAGTCGCGACAGCCTACTTCTCTAAAGATAACAAACTCGGCGAAGGTGGATTCGGAGCAGTTTACAAGGTATATTTAAACTCAAAAGCATATATATGTTGGTATTAATTTCTTGTTATGTGATGCGGCAAATAAGGTAGGACCTTTGAAGTTGGGGCCAAATAAAGAAGGTCAGTTAATGTGACGATCAAAGTCAAGCAGGGGTCGTTACTCGGGGTTAGCAAGGCCGCATGGCCGGCCGAGCCTAGCTGATTGGATATTTTGTCGGATTGGATTCCGAGTCCATGGCTGGCCGAGCAATCGAGTCGATTGGATCTTTTGTATGATCATATTCCGAATCCTACTGGCTCAATGGAAAGGCGAGTCCTCTTAGCTCAATAGAGAACCGAGTTCTCTCGATCTGATCAGAGCTTCTAGATATATTGTTCGATTGAATACCGAGTTCTCGAGATGATCAACCTTCTGTAACCAATTCAACTTGTCCAAAAGCAATGCCCGACCGAACAATAGAGGAGACTCGTCCAGCTCACAATTAAAGTAGGGTCCATCAACCTAAAAGCCCTATATCCTTCTTTGGCATCTTGTATAACCGTTGTCAGAGAACCAAGTAAATATTCCATATGCAGTCCGTACGTTGGAAGTGTCCACCCTGCAAGCACAGATGTGATGGACCCAATTTATGAAAAGTGTAAAATGTCAGAATGGTTGGTTCTATTTTAGTAATGCATAGATCTTCATGCAGAGAAAAAAAAGTATTATATAAGGGATCTCCACCCATAGGCGCAGGTAAGCTTCGCTTCTAGAATTCATTGTTCCTTGCTACTGTTCTTAATTCTTTCTTCATATCCCTGTCTAACTTGAGCGTCAGAGTCCTGCATCGGGGACTCTTCCCTGACTTGGTCACTGTCATTTTCTTCTTCTAGCTCTTCTCATTGCTAACTAGGCTCGATCATGGCATCAGGTTCCTCCTGCTCAAAGTATTATCCAGTCAACCTCAAAGCCACCTATTCAGTACGCCACATTGATTTCAGATAGGATCAAATTTGACTTCATATGTGAGAACTTCACATGATTCTAAAACTCGAAGATGGAAGAAGTTGGAAGGTTCACAACAATGACCCTATCGTAAGAGGACCTGGATTTGCTAGTGGCTATCAAAGCCTAAAAGATAGTGCAACAATACTCTTTACTGAACAACCTAGCAGTCTAAGTGACAGGACCTCACATAGAGTGGAGGACCAAGGTAGAAGGGCCGATGTAGTTTC
>NC_055987.1:0-5000 GCF_018446385.1 Zingiber officinale | reverse complement strand
CGTTGACGGGGGGAAGCAATTTACATAAAAATTTGATAACAATCTAATTTTTTATTTCAAAATCAATTTTTTTATTTAAATAAAAAATGTAAGCTACCCAATGATAATAGATTTAAAAATAAAGATGTATTCTTTTTATATTCAACGATTCCCTAACCTGAAGAATGAAAGCGGGTCAGACAAACTCTGCCTTCGCTTTAAATAACCACTAAAAACATCCAAATGCCGAAATAAAACCATTCTGTACTAATCACCAATTAATGTCGCCGTACCTTCGCATCGCTGCATGTTCTTCTCGAATTCTGTCACTGCAACCAGAAATGACAGCTGCTTTATTAAATACAACCCCTAAAAGTTACGTGTAATTAATCATTCGGCACCAATTACATCCCATGATTCTAATTAAATCGATGGAAAATTATGTGTAATTAATCATTTGGCACCAATTACATCTATGATTGTGATATTGCTAATCCCCTCTCTCTCTCTCTCTCGATGCTTTTCTCTCCTGCGACAGGAATGTGATTGAGGGTGACATTGGAGATATGGATGTTGGCCTCCGTTCGGCCAAAACCATCTTAGAAAACTGTGCAACTGATGCGGCATTTTGACCTTGAGATTTGACAAGCAACCATGTTCATCGTTGTCAACTCAAATGTATATTCTACGTGCCCTGCTGCAGCAGCAGGGCTCGACAGAAACCAATGGCTCATGCGTATATTCCATGCGCACAGATTAAACAGATCATGAAGTTAAGCTTCACCGTGCGTGCATGATGCATAACTTCCATTTCGAAACTACGTACGTAGAAATCACAGATGCAGCTACAAGAAATTGCACGTCCAGAACATGCGTATCAGTTCTTCTTCTTCTTCTTCCATCTCTAACTAAATTAATCATTCGAACTAGACACGCACGCTTAGGGAAAGGAAAAAAAAACGATTTTAAGCTTGGTGCAAGTTGGTGGACAAGACCTCGAAGAAGTCCGGGTACTTGATGATGTCCTCAAGAAGCCCCTGAGGGATCATCGGAAAGTTGTCGGCGTCGCACCAGCTGGAAGAATTACCGACCGCGCATGGAGTGTAATTGAGAGCGGAGGTTTGGTCCTCTCGCTCTGTATTGATAGGCATCTGGACCTGATAAATCTTCTTGCGGTCGAGGGAATGATCCGGTACGGTTTTTTCGATCTGCTTGCTCTGTTGCCGGAAGCCGTTGACGATCTCCTGGAGGAGGCCGGAGTCGGCCGGCTCCGTGCGGAAGAAGTCGCCTTCGTCGGCGAGGAGTTCGGTGGCGGCGGCGGCGGCTGATGATGAAGAAGAAGTGGCGGCGATCCAACTCGGAGCAGGAGGGGCGTCGAACGGATCGGCGGAATGGGGGAGAAAATTAGGGCTTGGGAGAGAGGCGGGGAGGGAGCAAGAAGGGCAGGCGTTAAAATTAGGGATCGAATGGTTCGCGAGACCGCGAAGAAAAAGGGGATGGTGGTGGTGGTGCGGAGCGTTGGGCCACGGCCAATCGGAGGAGTGGAGGACGGCGGCGGCGGCGGCGGAGGGAGGTTGGGCGGCGACGGGGGAGGACATCGGAGGGTTGTGGAAGTTGGTGCGGGCCTTGAGGCCGCGCATGGCGCGGGCGGCGACGTCGTAGGCGCAGGCGGCCTGCTCCGCCGTGTCGAAGGTGCCGAGCCAGCGGCGCTCCTTCGACTGCGGGTCGCGGATCTCCGCAGCGTAGCGCCCCCACGGGCGACGGCGAACGCCGCGGTAGCGCGTGACGTCCTTGCTCCCGGCTGTCGCTCGCTTGCTGCTGGCGGCGGATGTCCGTTGATGAGGATGACCGCCGTTGCCGTCTTCCATATCGCCGTCGACGTCGCAGTCTTCTTCCTCCGCGGAGTAAATAAGACAAAAGGAGGGTGGGCGGCAGCAGCGGAGGTTCGTTGGGTATTTATAGAGGGGAATTGAATTGGGATCGGAGTGGAGGACCCACTCGCGAAATTAATGATAAATAATTATGGAATTGATTCCCACTTAACGGCTCTAATAGTTAATAATCCACAAGGAAAACGTAGACTTCTTGCATGCTGCTACTGAAAACCGCCGGATTAGACAGGTAGAGTTCCAGTAATTAATTCATATCATCAATTAATTAATTACTGCACACGCTTCGAATATGATTAAAACAGTTGACCAATAGGAATTATATATATATAAAAATGATAAATCGACGTTTGTGTGTGAGGGAGTGAGCATGCGGTACCGCGTTTTGCATGGGACAAAGGCGTGATACTGAGATTACGTTTCCCAACGAAGGCCGGCCAGTCCTTTCCCTTCTCATCAATTCCATGTAAAACAAGCGAAAACCTCCAAACTCCCAACTCATTATATATAACAAGCGAAGAGACCCTTGCATGCATGCAACCATGCACGCTTCTGTAATAGCTATTCTGCAATTCTCCCTTGCGATAGGTTTAGGTTTGACCTTTCGGCTTAGGTCACAAGGTTATGTCTCCTCGCCCGGTCATGCGTTGTATTATATAATTGATATATACAGTGTACAGATATATTAATACGAGGAAATTAGCTTGGGAGATGAGGAATGAAGTATGTATGTTGCCTGTGTATAATGCAGGCCAGCTAAGAGCTCTCACCATCAGAGTAATTACACGACGTCTATTTCCGAGATTAAAATGTCTCAAACGGGAAGAGTAGTTGGCGTTTGATTGATGGGGCTTGGTTGTGTGTGGAAACTAGGCTTAATGAGCGATCGAGTTAATTGATATTACTGTTCCTCTCAGAAAAGAAGGCAGAGAGAGAATTCTCTCGGTTCCCATGCCATGCCGAGAGAGAGAGAGAGAAGGGTGTGCGACAGTTCTGCTAGTGCATGACTATGATTTAGAATGATTACACTGGTGGCGACCAGAGATTGTTCCCTGCTGGTCTCAAGAGATGTTCTTTTAAGTTAGTATATGTAGAACGGTCTTTAAGTGGGGAAGAAGGATTAGGAAGAGCAAGTGCGTGTGAGTTGGGTTCTGCAGCAGATGGACTTGCATTATTCATGCTCTGCTCCGTTTTGCTCTGCTGAACATGTATGGATGCTGTGACCAGTTGGGTGCATTAATTTTGCTTCCTTGTTGTGTTGGGCAGGGTTTGGAAACCAAGGATTTGTCACATGGACTTGTCTCTCGTAGGCTGTGTTGTAGGATTGGCTTCTACATCAATAGGCAAACGGAATGGAATTAAACAATCCTACATGCATGTCCTTTGTGCCTGCGTGTATAATATACTACAATTTATTACATAGATAATATATTCTCTTCGACAGTTTCCTAAAAACGCAAGAGGTCTCGATCATAGTAATTCTAGTTTGTTCAAAGAGAGGGTGAGGGGAAAAAAAAAAGAAAAGGCTGAGTGACACAGAGCGTACGAAGTACAAACAATGGAGAAGATGTTATAAGCAAAGGGATGAATGCTGCATTCGATGCATCCCATGAGAAGATATGATAGATGGGAAAAGGTTCAAAAAAGTGATATTGAGAGATCATCTACCAAGTAGAGTGCTAAATCTTATTGGAGCAAATGCTAAATGTTAAACATATATTGGAGTAACCAGCTATCAGCTATGTTATTAGAAACTTGTCATATTATATCATTTGCGCTAATTTGGGAGAGGAGTAGATTTGATGAGTGCAAAAAAGAGAAGAAAGTAAAAAAATCAAAAGGTTCTTGTCTTCACCTCATCCACACAACTATCCTCAAGAATGTTGCTACTCGCCCATCATCACCGCGATATTTCTATCGAGGTAAACAAGAGAGAGTTCCTTAAAATGGTAACTGTCCCCTTGGCAAATTTCGTCGCGTAGACAGGCGGTTAATATTTTGATACAAGCTAGGAAAAATAAAGCTTACCATAGTACAACGGACAACAGTAGTCAATTCGAATATCATGGAGACAATTCGATGACTGAAAAATTGAAGCTACGGGGAGTGCATCAACCAGTTTCCTGCTCAAACTCATCGCCTTCAGAATCTCCAACGTTATCCACTTCTTCATCTTCTGCACCAGCTTCCAGTTCCTCCTTGCTATCAACAACCTTTTTACCGATCACCGTCTGATTACTGTTTCCCTTCCTAATTTCACTCAACTGCAAGAGAGAAAATTCCAGAGTCAACCAAATTGATAAATCATGGAAAGACAAATCAAGGTTTTTTCACCATTATTTCCTGTCCCCATTATTTCAGATGATTGGGTAGTCATCCAAACAAGTGCAAACCTGTAAAGCACCTAAATAAAATAGAATAGAGAGGTGGTACTCTACAAAAAACGATTGCAATGATATGATACTACTAGTTGCATTATCATGCATAGAGACAAACATAAGATCCATATAGCTGACCTAATAACACAAACTTAGTAAAGTGTATTTCCATAATCTAATTATTATGCAGTCCGCCCATAAATCTTATACCTGATGAATTATTATGATCGATATGATGATAGCTTATTACATCCAAATCTTGAGCCAAGCTTCTTTTTATACAACTACCAAGTTATGAACAATGAGGAAGAAAAGAACAGAGCAGTTGCTTCTGAACTCTGTAGTACAAGAAAAATTCTGATACAATGTTAAACAGAATTTTCACTGAAATACATCAAAAACTACCAAATCAACTGAGAAAAAGGAAAAGGTTAAACTTCCTTTTATTTGAACAATTTCCATGTTCTCATTTATGAGAAAAAGGAACAGAGAAATATAAACAGTGATATATACATGAACTAATATCCTTTTAATTCAACCAATCAACTTCAAGAACTTTCATTTGCTGGATAAGTAGATCATCAAGTACAAAGATAATTTCCACTAAACAAAGTGTGGCTAGAAGATGGAAGTGTTCTATTGGGTAAAGTGGTTGAACTGGTTGGGTAGGATAATCACACATTATGATTTATATTTTTTATCAACAAATACTAAATATTTAACATTAAAATAAATTAGGTAAAACAACTTGCTA